>NW_028160904.1:210000-303264 GCF_964263955.1 Coregonus lavaretus
CAGAAAGCCCCTTGGTAATAACCAGGTCCAGAGTATGGCCGTAGAGGATATGTCAATAGAAAGCCCCTTGGTAATAACCAGGTCCAGAGTATGGCCGTAGAGGATATGTCAACAGAAAGCCCCTTGGTAATAACCAGGTCCAGAGTATGGCCGTAGAGGATATGTCAACAGAAAGCCCCTTGGTAATAACCAGGTCCAGAGTATGGCCGTAGAGGATATGTCAACCGAAAGCCCCTTGGTAATAACCAGGTCCAGAGTATGGCCGTAGAGGATATGTCAATAGAAAGCCCCTTGGTAATAACCAGGTCCAGAGTATGGCCGTAGAGGATATGTCAACAGAAAGCCCCTTGGTAATAACCAGGTCCAGAGTATGGCCGTAGAGGATATGTCAATAGAAAGCCCCTTGGTAATAACCAGGTCCAGAGTATGGCCGTAGAGGATATGTCAATAGAAAGCCCCTTGGTAATAACCAGGTCCAGAGTATGGCCGTAGAGGATATGTCAACAGAAAGCCCCTTGGTAATAACCAGGTCCAGAGTATGGCCGTAGAGGATATGTCAATAGAAAGCCCCTTGGTAATAACCAGGTCCAGAGTATGGCCGTAGAGGATATGTCAATAGAAAGCCCCTTGGTAATAACCAGGTCCAGAGTATGGCCGTAGAGGATATGTCAATAGAAAGCCCCTTGGTAATAACCAGGTCCAGAGTATGGCCGTAGAGGATATGTCAATAGAAAGCCCCTTGGTAATAACCAGGTCCAGAGTATGGCCGTAGAGGATATGTCAATAGAAAGCCCCTTGGTAATAACCAGGTCCAGAGTTTGGCCGTAGAGGATATGTCAATAGAAAGCCCCTTGGTAATAACCAGGTCCAGAGTATGGCCGTAGAGGATATGTCAATAGAAAGCCCCTTGGTAATAACCAGGTCCAGAGTATGGCCGTAGAGGATATGTCAATAGAAAGCCCCTTGGTAATAACCAGGTCCAGAGTATGGCCGTAGAGGATATGTCAATATAAAGCCCCTTGGTAATAACCAGGTCCAGAGTTTGGCCGTAGAGGATATGTCAATAGAAAGCCCCTTGGTAATAACCAGGTCCAGAGTATGGCCGTAGAGGATATGTCAATAGAAAGCCCCTTGGTAATAACCAGGTCCAGAGTATGGCCGTAGAGGATATGTCAATAGAAAGCCCCTTGGTAATAACCAGGTCCAGAGTATGGCCGTAGAGGATATGTCAATAGAAAGCCCCTTGGTAATAACCAGGTCCAGAGTATGGCTGTGGTTATGGGTGGGCCCAGTAGCATGTTGGATAAAGTCCATAGAGCTCAACAGATTAATACATTCAATGGCCTTGGAGTCAGTCTCTTTGTCAACATGAATATTAAAATCACCCAACACAATGATTGTATCATAGTTCTCAAGGACAATAGACAGTAGTTCAGATAAATCAGTAAAGAAAGTGGGGCAGTGCTTTGGTGGCCTATACAGGGTTATGACCAGCACTGGTGGCTGACATTTAAACAGTATAGCATGATGCTCAAAACACCCAAAGTCACCAAATGAAATGTCCTTACAGCTGAGAGCATTAGTAAAAATAGAGTCTGTCCCCCCCCCCACCCCTTTTCCCTTTTCTGATTGAGTATGAAAAGCTGTAGTCTGGGGGGGAGGCTTTAATAAGAGAGGCACTACAGTCTGAAGACAGCCATGTTTCAGTGAGAAACATGCAATCAACTTTGCGCTCAGTAATGAGGTCATTCAAGCGAAAGGTTTCACTAGTGATTGCTCTAACATGTTAAAGCGCCATATTCAATGAGTGTGGGCCACTCTGCCCCTGGGGCATCTGCCTCGAGGTAACCAATGGAATAACAACCAAATTATTAAAGTTACAACCAAGTCTTCCGACAATCTCCAATCTATCTGAATGGTAGGATATGAAAGTTGTATAGTTTGTATAAACTCAATAGAAGGCGGAGTTAGAGGAACATAAATTAGGTTACTCACAATAACCATACTGCCATTTCTACAGGAGTTGATATGCTTTCAAGTCCTCTGTTGCTTATTTGACAGGGAGCACTGGAGCACAGTTTATGGAAATCCTGGAACCCCTGCGGTTAGGGTGAATCCTGGAACCCCATGCGGTTAGGGTGAATCCTGGAACCCCTGCGGTTAGGGTGAATCCTGGAACCCCATGCGGTTAGGGTGAATCCTGGAACCCCATGCGGTTAGGGTGAATCCTGGAACCCCTGTGGTTAGGGTGAATCCTGGAACCCCTGCGGTTAGGGTGAATCCTGGAACCCCATGCGGTTAGGGTGAATCCTGGAACCCCATGCGGTTAGGGTGAATCCTGGAACCCCTGCGGTTAGGGTGAATCCTGGAACCCCATGCGGTTAGGGTGAATCCAGTCTCTTTTAAAAAGTGCTGGTTGCTCCCGCAGCAAATCAAAGTTGTCACAAAAGGACACATTCCTGTCGTTGAAAAGTTTGTTCAGGTACTCGTTTAGGGCAACGAGTTGTCTGAAACGCTCCGAACCCCTTCGATAGCACCAGAGCTAATTATTCTCTTCCCTGTGCTAGTTAGGGTGTTAATTTTTTACTGTAGTCCTCCCTCAGTTCCTCAGATCGCCTAAAGCGAAGGTCGTTAAAAACTACGTGAGTGACGATGGTGTCAGATGGAGTAGCTGGACCGTGGACAGGAGGGAGCTCCTGGGTGACAGTGTACATTCGTTGGTCCCCAGACTGTAGGCAGGCCAAAATCTCTCACCATCGAGCTGCCCACAATGATGGTGGTCTGGATGGAATCCGATGGGGAAGGAAGAGGGGGAGCGGGTTGGGACTGCCTCGGGCAGGGGGATGGAAGCTTCGAGCCATGCTAGCCTAACTCTTCGCACCAGCAACAGCGGATGACGGGGGAGGGTGCCACTGGGCGGCCGTGGGGGAGGGTGCCACTGGGCGGCCGTGGGGGAGGGTGCCACTGGGTGGCCATGGGGGAGGGTGCCACTGGGCGGCCATGGGGGAGGGTGCCACTGGGAGGCCGCTGGCTGGGGGTATACTCCCAGGGCTGGTAGGTCCGTCTCAAGTGGGGAAATCAGTTTGATAGCTGGATCGGATCTTCTCGGATAGATGAAGTGTGGCCAGACTGCCTCCCCTATCTCCTACGCCTTGCGAGTGTCCGGTCTCCCATGGGCCGCGGAGTTGAGCTAAACATCTTTCCATTGGATTGGGACATAACAACGCCGCCCAGCTCATCGACAGCTTTGCTATGGGAGGCATTTAGAACTGAGATTTGGTTTTCCCGGGTTACAGCAAGGTCGGTGTACTTAGAAAGCAGGTTATCCTTTTCTCGCAGCCGAGCGAGTACCCAGAGGATCTCTTCCCTAAGATGCTTGATGGTGGTTGCATTTAGGGAAGACAAATCCATGTCCATTTTCCAGTTCCACCTTATCTTCATCTTGTGATTGTGTGGAAATCCTCTCACACCTAAAGCATTTGTGCCCAGCCGTGGATAAAAACACAGGTGAGCTAGCACTGCTAGCGTAAGCCTGCTCCATTTTCATGATGGCTAGCACTGCTAGCGTTAGCCTGCTCTGTTTTCATGATGGCTAGCAGCTAACTGCTACTTAACAGGAATCTGGAACACAGGCTTGCGGTCCCAGCCGTAAAGGCTAACCGAGTCGCGGAATCCGTAGCAATAAAAACTTCAGCTATGATTCAAAACTATTTCTTTAAAACAAGAAACCGAGTCTAGACAGTACACTGTTCGGTTGCGCTCTCTGATGACATCTCGTGGCAGGGGGTCATTATGGTCCGTGTCATAGGGGGTAGAGAAGGAACACTGGAATTAGGACAGAGGAATCCCACTGTGTGTGTGTGCGTGTGACGTGGGTGTGGGTGTGTGATGTGTATGTACAGTGGGGAAAAAAAGTATTTAGTCAGCCACCAATTGTGCAAGTTCTCCCACTTAAAAAGATGAGAGAGGCCTGTAATTTTCATCATAGGTACACGTCAACTATGACAGACAAATTGAGAGAGAAAAAATCCAGAAAATCACATTGTAGGATTTTTAATGAATTTATTTGCAAATTATGGTGGAAAATAAGTATTTGGTCACCTAGAAACATGCAAGATTTCTGGCTCTCACAGACCTGTAACTTCTTCTTTAAGAGGCTCCTCTGTCCTCCACTCGTTACCTGTATTAATGGCACCTGTTTGAACTGGTTATCAGTATAAAAAACACCTGTCCACAACCTCAAACAGTCACACTCCAAACTCCACTATGGCCAAGACCAAAGAGCTGTCAAAGGACACCAGAAACAAAATTGTAGACCTGCACCAGGCTGGGAAGACTGAATCTGCAATAGGTAAGCAGCTTGGTTTGAAGAAATCAACTGTGGGAGCAATTATTAGGAAATGGAAGACATACAAGACCACTGATAATCTCCCTCGATCTTGGGCTCCACGCAAGATCTCACCCGTGGGGTCAAAATGATCACAAGAACGGTGAGCAAAAATCCCAGAACCACACGGGGGGACCTAGTGAATGACCTGCAGAGAGCTGGGACCAAAGTAACAAAGCCTACCATCAGTAACACACTACGCCGCCAGGGACACAAATCCTGCAGTGCCAGACGTGTCCCCCTGCTTAAGCCAGTACATGTCCAGGCCCATCTGAAGTTTGCTAGAGTGCATTTGGATGATCCAGAAGAGTATTGGGAGAATGTCATATGGTCAGATGAAACCAAAATAGGTAAAAACTCAACTCGTCGTGTTTGGAGGACAAAGAATGCTGAGTTGCATCCAAAGAACACCATACCTACTGTGAAGCATGGGGGTGGAAACATCATGCTTTGGGGCTGTTTTTCTGCAAAGGGACCAGGACGACTGATCCGTGTAAAGGAAAAAATGAATGGGGCCATGTATCGTGAGATTTTGAGTGAAAACCTCCTTCCATCAGCAAGGGCATTGAAGATGAAACGTGGCTGGGTCTTTCAGCATGACAATGATCCCAAACACACCGCCCGGGCAACGAAGGAGTGGCTTCGTAAGAAGCATTTCAAGGTCCTGGAGTGGCCTAGCCAGTCTCCAGATCTCAACCCCATAGAAAATCTTTGGAGGGAGTTGAAAGTCCGTGTTGCCCAGCGACAGCCCCAAAACATCACTGCTCTAGAGGAGATCTGCATGAAGGAATGGGCCAAAATACCAGCAACAGTGTGTGAAAACCTTGTGAAGACTTACAGAAAACGTTTGACCTGTGTCATTGCCAAAAAAAAGGGTGTATAACAAAGTATTGAGAAACTTTTGTTATTGACCAAATACTTATTTTCCACCATAATTTGCAAATAAATTCACAAAAAATCCTACAATGTGATTTTCTGGATTTTTTTTCCTCATTTTGTCTGTCATAGTTGACGTGTACCTATGATGAAAATTACAGGCCTCTCTCATCTTTTTAAGTGGGAGAACTTGCACAATTGGTGGCTGACTAAATACTTTTTTTCCCCACTGTATATCACTTCTCTTTGTGAACAATTGCTTTTATTGAGACACTTCAACAACAATAGAGTCAATGAGAAAAAATACAGTGTTTTAAGTGTGTCTTACCTTCGTGTGTGTGTGTGTGTGTCTCACCTTCGTGTGTGTGTGTGTGTGTGTGTGTGTGTGTATGTGTGTCACCTTTTTTAGTTTCTTGGTCTTGGCCTCCACTTCCTGTTGCAGGGAGGAGAATGTTTCTCTGAGTTCTAGAGTCTCTTCATCCTGAACCATCACCTGCTGCTGCATCTCTCTCTCCCTACGACTCTACAATACAAACACAGCTTTATTAACACTTCAATACAAACACAGCTTTATTTAGATGTCCCTCTCTCTAGAACTGTAGACAATAAACATCATATTTAATAACATGTCTGTAAAGAGAACAGCAGTGGTACTGAACCCTGGGTGACACCTCAACACAGGAACAAACACACGCGTACACATTAGTTGTGAAAAGTGTTATGAAATATAATGTTTTTTATTGTATGTAACTGCCTTAATCATGCTGGACCCCAGGAAGAGTAGCTGCTGCCTTGGCAGGAGCTAATGGGGATCCATAATAAACCCCAGGAAGAGTAGCTGCTGCCTTGGCAGGAACTAATGGGGATCCATAATAAACCCCAGGAAGAGTAGCTGCTGCCTTGGCAGGAACTAATGGGGATCCATAATAAACCCCAGGAAGAGTAGCTGCTGCCTTGACAGGAACTAATGGGGATCCATAATAAACCCCAGGAAGAGTAGCTGCTGCCTTGGCAGGAACTAATGGGGATCCATAATAAACCCCAGGAAGAGTAGCTGCTGCCTTGGCAGGAACTAATGGGGATCCATAACAAACCCCAGGAAGAGTAGCTGCTGCCTTGGCAGGAGCTAATGGGGATCCATAATAAACCCCAGGAAGAGTAGCTGCTGCCTTGGCAGGAACTAATGGGGATCCATAATAAATACAAATAGACAAAGAAGATAAGGTTGACAAACCAGCAGAATAAAATAAAAAATAAAAAATGTGTCCTTTAAGGCTGTTGATTGTGTT
The DNA here is from genome assembly GCF_964263955.1 of Coregonus lavaretus. NCBI lineage: Eukaryota > Metazoa > Chordata > Actinopteri > Salmoniformes > Salmonidae > Coregonus > Coregonus lavaretus. Next base: position 216,553 of record NW_028160904.1, read on the forward strand.
TGTGTGTGTGTGTGTTTGTGTGTGTGTGTGTGTGTTTGTGTGTGTGTGTGTGTGTTTGTGTGTACCTGCTCAGCGATCTCCTGTCTTCTGATCTCCAGGGTCTTCTGCTGTTCATTGGTGTGATCCATGATGTTCTTCCCTCCAACCAGCAGTTTGCTCTCCATCGCCTAGCAACCACAACACACACACACAGCATCAGCTTCCGACACACACAGATACAGTAACCCTAACCCTAACCCTAACCCTAACCCTAACCCTAACCCTAACCCTAACCCTAACCCACACACAGATACTGGACAGGACAGTTGTTATAAAGAGAGGGGATGGTACTGGGAAACATGTGGCAGTCTTTACTGTAAGGCCCTTTGTTTTGTGTTGCCATGTATATGTATTTGTGTGTGTATGTATGTGAGAGGGAGGGAAGGAGAGAGAGAGGGAGGGAAAGAGAGAGGGAGGCAAAGAGAGAGAGAGGGAAAGAGGAGAGAGGGAAAGAGAGAGGGGTCTGTGTTCTATAATGCATGGGACTGCTTTCTCCCCTACCCGGCAGTCAAAACACACACACATACAGACAGAAATAGACACACACACCCAACTCATCAATATTTTAGTGTTGCAGTTCAGCATGCTGAGAGATGGAGATTAGTGATTCTCTTTCTGCTACTTACACCCCCCCCCATCTCCTTCCCTCTCTCTCTCCATCCCTCATTCTCCTCTTCTGTAATTGGACAGGAAGCAGCTACATAAACAAGAAACAGGATGATACTATCCACCAGTGTGTCACGATCGTTAGACGGAGTAGACCAAGGCGCAGCGTGATGAGCGAACATACTTCTTTATTTGATGAATACACGAACAAACAAAACAACAAACGATGACGTGACGTCCTAGGTTAACAACCAACACGGAACAAACCAAACGGAACAAGATCCCACAACTATTGTGGGAAAACAGCCTCTATAAATATGGCTCCCAATCAGAGACAACCAGCAACAGCTGACACTCGTTGCCTCTGATTGGGAACCACTCTGGCCAACACAGAAATACAATACATAGAATATACACACCCTGGCTCAACATATAGAGTCCCCAGAGCCAGGGTGTGACAGTACCCCCCCCTAAAGGTGCGGACTGCGACCGCGCCTAAACATCAACAAACCAGGGGAGGGCTGGGTGGGCATTCCTCCTCGGAGGCGGTTCCGGCTCCGGGCTTGACCACCACCCTTTAACCATCCCCCCGTGGCGCCCCTGGTCCGGTCTGGCCCCGCTGGCTGGAGCTGGACTGGACATCGTAGAAGCGGATTGCTTAGGCTCCGGTGTGGAGCAGCTGACCGGTACCTGACCAGGCACCGGTGACCCAGGCACGGGTTGTGCCGGACTGACGACGCAGACCCCTGGCTTGGTGCGTGGAGCAGGAACGGGCCGGACCGGGCTGACGATGCGCACCCCTGGCTTGGTGCGTGGAGCAGGAACGGGCCGGACCGGACTGACGATGCGCACCCCTGGCTTGGTGCGTGGAGCAGGAACGGGCCGGACCGGACTGACGATGCGCACCCCTGGCTTGGTGCGTGGAGCAGCAACGGGCCGGACCGGGCTGACGATGCGCACCCCTGGCTTGGTGCGTGGAGCAGGAACGGGCCGGACCGGACTGACGATGCGCACCCCTGGCTTGGTGCGTGGAGCCGGAACGGGCCGTACCGGGCTGACGATGCGCACCCCTGGCTTGGTGCGTGGAGCAGGAACGGGCCGGACCGGGCTGACGATGCGCACCCCTGGCTTGGTGCGTGGAGCAGGAACGGGCCGGACCGGGCTGACGATGCGCACCCCTGGCTTGGTGCGTGGAGCAGGAACGGGCCGGACCGGGCTGACGATGCGCACCCCTGGCTTGGTGCGTGGAGCAGGAACGGGCCGGACCGGGCTGACGACTCGCACCCCTGGCTTGGTGCGTGGAGCAGGAACGGGCCTTACCGGGCTGACGACTCGCACCCCTGGCTTGGTGCGAGTGGCAGGAACAGGCCGGGCCGGGCTGGCGACGCGCACCGTAGGCTTGGTGCGAGTAGCAGGAACAGGCCGGGCCGGGCTGGCGACGCGCACCGTAGGCTTGGTGCGAGTGGCAGGAACAGGCCGGGCCGGGCTGGCGACGCACACCGTAGGCTTGGTGCGAGTGGCAGGAACAGGCCGGGCCGGCGACGCACACCGTAGGCTTGGTGCGAGGAGCAGGAACAGGCCGGGCCGGGCTGGCGACGCACACCGTAGGCTTGGTGCGAGTGGCAGGAACAGGCCGGGCCGGGCTGGCGACGCACACCGTAGGCTTGGTGCGAGGAGCAGGAACAGGCCGGGCCGGGCTGGCGACTCGCACCGTAGGCCCGGCGCGAGTGGCAGGAACAGGCCGGGCCGAGCTGGCGACGCACACCGTAGGCTTGGTGCGGGGAGCAGGAACAGGCCGGGCCGGGCTGGGGACACACACCACTGGCCCTACGTCGGGATCTGGAACGGGCCGGACCGGACTGGTAACACACCCCAGTACCTCTCGCCGTGCCTCTACACCTTCCTTCCCTTCTTTGACCAGTGGCCCCCGTAACCTGGCGGCCTCCTCTGCCAACCTCCCAAATCGCCCTGTGGCAGCTTCCTGCTGCCCAGTTGCCCATGCCGTGTGCCCCCCCCTAAACACATTTTGGGGTTGCCTCTCGTCCGTCCGACGACGACACTGTTGACGCCGCTGCTCCTCTCTCGCCAGGGCCTTAATCTTAGCCCATGGCCCTTTTCCCCCGAGCATGTCCTCCCAGGACCACCCTTTGCCCACCTGGGCCATCGCCAACCTCTCCAGCTCCTTTCCCGGCGCTTCCTCCCATGTCCAGGCTGCCTGCTCCTGGACACGCTGCTTGGTCCTGGTATGGTGGGATCTTCTGTCACGATCGTTAGACGGAGTAGACCAAGGCGCAGCGTGATGAGCGAACATACTTCTTTATTTGATGAATACACAAACAAACAAAACAACAAACGATGACGTGACGTCCTAGGTTAACAACCAACACGGAACAAACCAAACGGAACAAGATCCCACAACTATTGTGGGAAAACAGCCTCTATAAATATGGCTCCCAATCAGAGACAACCAGCAACAGCTGACACTCGTTGCCTCTGATTGGGAACCACTCTGGCCAACACAGAAATACAATACATAGAATATACACACCCTGGCTCAACATATAGAGTCCCCAGAGCCAGACATCTCACTCCCTCCTTTTTCTGGTTCATATCCAGTCAATGAACTAAGCAGACCAGAACTGTGAAAAAAACCATCTTAATTTATCCATCATCTTTGGTGTCCACTAGGCCATGTGTCGCTCCCTAACCCTTCCCTGGCACTACCTCTGGAAACAACATGGTGGAAGCTTCACCACTACACTGCTGATACCTATCCAGACAGGCTAAGGGTTAAGGGTCAACGGTTATAGCTATACAGACAGGTTAGGGGTCAAGGGTTATACCTATCCAGGCAGGTTAAGGGTTATACCTATCCAGGCAGGTTAAGGGTTATACCTATCCAGGCAGGTTAAGGGTTATACCTATCCAGGCAGGTTAAGGGTTATACCTATCTAGACAGGTTAAGTTAAGCTCCCGAGTTGCGCAGTGGTCTAAGGCACTGCATCTCAGCGGTCTAAGGCACTGCATCTCAGTGCTTGAGGCGTCACTACAGACCCCCTGGTTAAATTCCAGGCTGTATCACAACCGGCCGTGATTGGGAGTCCCATAGGGCGGCGCACAATTGGGGGGATGAAGGGGGATGAGGGGGGATGAGGGGGGATAAAGGGGGATGAGGGGGGATGAGGGGGGATGAAGGGGGATGAGGGGGGGATGAAGGGGGGATGAGGGGGGGATGAGGGGGGATGAGGGGGGATTGAAGGGGGATGAGGGGGGATGAGGGGGGGATACGTAGGGGAGTAGCTTCCTTCTAAAACTAATCATTCAGGGTTATTCAGGGTTATTCAGGGTTATTCAGGGTTGGTGAATCATTTCAACTTTAATTTGAAGGCAAGTAAACATGTTTGAATAAAACAGTAGACGAGTCTGTCAATATAGCAAATAAGTACACATGGCTTGTATTCAAGTACATTTGCTCTGGAGACTGAGGTGTTTACACAGCAGTACGCAGGAACAGTTATGGCAATGTATGACAGAGTAGAATAAATATATACTACTAAAGCTTATAATAAATACTACAGTTCTACCAATGGAACACTTTTATCTGGTGTGTTTCGGAAATGCAGTGAGGTGTTTAGAGTCACTTTGATACAAGGGGAGATTGTTGTTATTGACCTTTCACATCTCCTCTTGAATGGCCCCAACAACACACGCAGGCAAATGGATTCAGTGTCCTCTGCCTAGCTTCTCCCCACATTGAACAAACTCCCAAAATAATATATCGGCCACCAAGCGGTACTGTCTGTCAGAGAATAACAACAACACTAGAAGACTTTCATGGGGAATCACTGTATACTGTCCGTATTCCTTCGGTAGCAGCACGATGCAGAACATTACACAGACACACGTTAGCTAGCTAGCCCTAACCCTAACGTATAGTTACTCAGACTAATATGAGTCATCTCACAGACAGACGTTAGCTAGCTAGCACTAACCCTAACGTATAATTACTCAGACTATTATGAGTCATCTCACAGACAGACGTTAGCTAGCTAACCCTAGACAGATGTTAGCTAGCACTAACCCTAACCCTAACGTATAATTACTCAGACTAATATGAGTCATCTCACAGACAGACATTAGATAGCTAGCCCTAACCCTAACGTATAGTTACTCAGACTAATATGAGTCATCTCACAGACAGACGTTAGCTAGCTAGCTCTAACCCTAACGTATAGTTACTCAGACTAATATGAGTAATCTCACAGACAGACGTTAGCTAGCTAGCACTAACCCTAACATATAGTTACTCAGACTAATATGAGTCATCTCACAGACAGACGTTAGCTAGCTAGCCGTAGCCCTAACCCTAACGTATAGTTACTCAGAATAATATGAGTCATCTCACAGACAGACGTTAGCTAGCTAGCTACAACACATACAGTGGGGAGAACAAGTATTTGATACACTGCCGATTTTGCAGGTTTTCCTACTTACAAAGCATGTAGAGGTCTGTAATTTTTATCATAGGTACACTTCAACTGTGAGAGACGGAATCTAAAACAAAAATACAGAAAATCACATTGTATGATTTTTAAGTAATTAATTTGCATTTTATTGCATGACATAAGTATTTGATACATCAGAAAAGCAGAACTTAATATTTGGTACAGAAACCTTTGTTTTCAATTACAGAGATCATACGTTTCCTGTAGGTCTTGACCAGGTTTGCACACACTGCAATAGGGATTTTGGCCCACTCCTCCATACTACCTTCTCCAGATCCGTCAGGTTTCGGGGCTGTCGCTGAGCTATACGGACTTTCAGCTCCCTCCAAAGATTTTCTATTGGGTTCAGGTCTGGAGACTGGCTAGGCCACTCCAGGACCTTGAGATGCTTCTTACGTAGCCACTCCTTAGTTGCCTTGCTGTGTGTTTCGGGTCGTTGTCATGCTGGAAGAACCAGCCACGACCCATCTTCAATGCTCTTACTGAGGGAAGGAGGTTGTTGGCCAAGATCTCGCGATACATGGCCCCATCCATCCTCCCCTCAATACGGTGCAGTCGTCCTGTCCCCTTTGCAGAAAAGCATCCCCAAAGAATGATGTTTCCACCTCCATGCTTCACGGTTGGGATGGTGTTCTTGGGGTTGTACTCATCCTTCTTCTTCCTCCAAACACGGCGAGTGGAGTTTAGACCAAAAAGCTATATTTTTGTCTCATCAGACCACATGACCTTCTCCCATTCCTCCTCTGGATCATCCAGATGGTCATTGGCAAACTTCAGACGGGCCTGGACATGCGCTGGCTTGAGCAGGGGGACCTTGCGTGCACTGCAGGATTTTAATCCATGACGGCGTAGTGTGTTACTAATGGTTTTCTTTGAGACTGTGGTCCCATTTCTCTTCAGGTCATTGACCAGGTCCTGCCGTGTAGTTTTGGGCTGATCCCTCACCTTCCTCATGATCATTGATGCCCCACGAGGTGAGATCTTGCATGGAGCCCCAGACCGAGGGTGATTGACCGTCATCTTGAACTTCTTCCATTTTCTAATAATTGCGCCAACAGTTGTTGCCTTCTCACCAAGCTGCTTGCCTATTGTCCTGTAGCCCATCCCAGCCTTGTGCAGGTCTACAATTTTATCCCTGATGTCCTTACACAGCTCTCTGGTCTTGGCCATTGTGGAGAGGTTGGAGTCTGTTTGATTGAGTGTGTGGACAGGTGTCTTTTATACAGGTAACGAGTTCAAACAGGTGCAGTTAATACAGGTATTGAGTGGAGAACAGGAGGGCTTCTTAAAGAAAAACTAACAGGTCTGTGAGAGCCGGAATTCTTACTGGTTGGTAGGTGATCAAATACTTATGTCATGCAATAAAATGCAAATTAATTACTTAAAAATCATACAATGTGATTTTCTGGATTTTGTTTTACATTCCGTCTCTCACAGTTGAAGTGTACCTATGATAAAAAATTACAGACCTCTACATGCTTTGTAAGTAGAAAAACCTACAAAATCGGCAGTGTATCAAATACTTGTTCTCCCCACTGTATGTATATACTATACTGTATGTATATACTATACTGAACAAAAATATAAACGTAATATGTAAAGTGTTGGTCCCATGTTTCATGAGCTGAAATAAAAGATCCCAGAAATGTTCCATACGCACAAAAATCGTATTTCTCTCACATTTTGTGCACAAATTTGTTTACAGCCCTGTTAGTGAGCATTTCTCCATTGCCAAGATAATGCATCCACCTGACAGGTGTGGCATATCAAGAAGCTGATTAAACAGCATGATCTTTACACAGGTGCACCTTGTGCTGGGGACAATAAAAGGCCACTCTAAAATGTGCAGTTTTGTCACAAACACACAATGCCACAGATGTCTCAAGTTTTGAGGGAGCATGCAATTGGTATGCTGACTGCAGGAATGTCCACCAGAACTGTTGCCAGAGAATGCAATGTTAATTTCTCTACCAAGGTCGTTTTAGAGAATTTGGCAGTACGTCCAACCGGCCTCACAAAAGCAGATCACGTGGAACAGACCAGGACCTCCACATCCGGCTTTTTTACCTGCGGGATTGTCTGAGAATAGCCACCCGGACAGCTGATGAAACTGAGGAGCATTTATGTCTGTAATAAAGCCCTTGTGTGGGGAAAAAACTCATTCTGATTGGCTGGGCCTGGAAAGGCACACACCTGTCTATATAAGGTCCCACAGTTGACTGTGCATGTCAGAGAAAAAACCATGAGGTCGAAGGAATTGTCCGTTGTGCTCCGAGACAGGAATGTGTCGAGGCACAGATCTGAGGAAGGGTATCAAAACATTTCTGCAGCATTGAAGGTCCCCAAGAACACAGTGGCCTCCATCATTCTTAAATGGAAGAAGTTTGGAACCACCAAGACTCTTCCTAGAGCTGGCTGCCAGCCAAACTGAGCAATCGGTGGAGAAGGGCCTTGGTCAGGGAGGTGACCAAGAACCCGATGGTCACTCTGACAGAGCTCTAGAGTTCCTCTGTGGAGATGGGAGAACCTTCCAGAAGGACAACCATCTCTGCAGCACTCCACCAATCAGGCCTTTATGGTATAGTGGCCAGACGGAAGCCACTCCTCAGTAAAAGGCACATGACACCCCGCTTGGAGTTTGCCAAAAGGCACCTAATTCTCTGGTCTGATGAAACCCAAATTAAACTCTTTGGCCTGAATGCCAAGCATCACGTCTGGAGGAAACCTGGCACCATCTCTACGGTGAATCATGGTGGTGGCAGCAACATGGTGTGGGGATGTCTTTCAGCGGCATGGACTGGGAGACTAGTCAGAATCGAGGCAAAGATGAACGGAGCAAAGTACAGAGAGATCCTTGGTGAAAACCTGCTCCAGAGCGCTCTGAACCTCAGACTGGGGCGAAGGTTCACCTTCCAACAAGTCAACGACCCTAAGCACACAGCCAAGACAACGCAGGAGTGGCTTCGGGACAAGTCTCTGAATGTCCTTGAGTGGCCCAGCCAGAGCCCGGACTTGAACCTGATTAAACATCTCTGGAGAGACCTGAAAATAGCTGTGCAGCGACGCTCCCCATCCAACCTGACAGAGCTTGAGAGAATCTGCAGAGAAGAATGGGAGAATCTCCCCAAATACAGGCGTGCCAAGCTTGTAGCGTCATACCCAAGAAGACTTGAGGCTGTAATCGCTGCCAAAGGTGCTGCAGAGATGGTGCTGCAGAGATGGTTGTCCTTCTGGAAGGTTCTCCCATCTCCACAGAGGAACTCTAGAGCTCTGTCAGAGTGACCATCGGGTTCTTGGTCACCTCCCTGACCAAGGCCCTTCTCCCCCGATTGCTCAGTTTGGAAGAGTCTTGGTGGTTCCAAACTTCTTCCATTTAGAATGATGGAGGCCACTGTGTTCTTGGGGACCGTCAATGATTCAGACATTTTTTGGTACCCTTCCCCAGATCTGTGCCTCGACACAATGCTGTCTTGGACAATTCCTTCGACCTCATGGCTTGGTTTTTGCTCTGACATGCACTGTCAACTGTGGGACCTTTATAGACAGGTGTGTGCCTTTCCAAATCATGTTCAATCAATTGAATTTACCACAGGTGGACTCCAATCAAGTTGTAGAAACATCTCAAGGATGATGAATGGAAACAGGATGCATCTGAGCTCAATTTTGTGTCTCATAGCAAAGGGTCTGAATACTTATGTAAATAAGGTATTTCTGTTTTTTTATTTTTTATAAATGTGCAAAAGATTCTAAAAAACTGTTTTAGCTGTTTTTGTAATTATGGGGTATTGTGTGTAGATTGCTAAGGATTTTATTTATGTAATCAATTTTAGAATAAGGCTGTAACGTAACAAAATTTGGAAAAAGTCAAGGGGTCTGAATACTTTCCCAATGCACTGCAGATGCAGGGAATTCAAATGAGGAGATGGACAGGTGAGCGAGGGGCAAAAGAGAAAATCTCCATTTAGGAGAAATTAGTAGCCTTGTGCCACCACCGTGAGCAGATGGAGTAGCAGCCTTGTGCCACCACCGTGAGCAGATGGAGTAGCAGCCTTGTGCCACCACCGTGAGCAGATGGAGTAGCAGCCTTGTGCCACCACCGTGAGCAGATGGAGTAGCAGCCTTGTGCCACCACCGTGAGCAGCTGGAGTAGCAGCCTTGTGCCACCACCGTGAGCAGATGGAGTAGCAGCCTTGTGCCACCACCGTGAGCAGATGGAGTAGCAGCCTTGTGCCACCACCGTGAGCAGATGCTCTTGGAGAGAAAACGTAGTCAGATGAAGAAAGAGCAGCTGGAGTAGCAGTGTCTTCCTCAGGACCATAATGACACGGGACTGAAGGGCAGCCTGAGATGAACACAAACAACCGTAACATTTCTTCAGTCACAACACAGTCAAATCAAATCAAATCAAATTTTATTGGTCACATGCGCCGAATACAACAGGTGCAGACATTACAGTGAAATGCTTACTTACAGCCCTTAACCAACAGTGTATTTATTTTAAACAAAAAAAGTAAGAATAAAACAACAACAAAAAAAGTGTTGAGAAAAAAAGAGCAGAAGTAAAATAAAGTGACAGTAGGGAGGCTATATATACAGGGGGGTACCGTTGCAGAGTCAATGTGCGGGGGCACCGGCTAGTTGAGGTAGTTGAGGTAATATGTACATGTGGGTAGAGTTAAAGTGACTATGCATAAATACTTAACAGAGTAGCAGCAGCGTAAAAAGGATGGGGTGGGGGGGCAGTGCAAATAGTCCGGGTAGCCATGATTAGCTGTTCAGGAGTCTTATGGCTTGGGGGTAGAAGCTGTTGAGAAGTCTTTTGGACCTAGACTTGGCACTCCGGTACCGCTTGCCGTGCGGTAGCAGAGAGAACAGTCTATGACTAGGGTGGCTGGAGTCTTTGACAATTTTGAGGGCCTTCCTCTGACACCGCCTGGTATAGAGGTCCTGGATGGCAGGAAGCTTTGCCCCAGTGATGTACTGGGCCGTACGCACTACCCTCTGTAGTGCCTTGCGGTCAGAGGCCAAGCAGTTGCCATACCAGGCGGTGATGCAACCAGTCAGGATGCTCTCGATGGTGCAGCTGTAGAATTTTTTGAGGATCTGAGGACCCATGCCAAATCTTTTTAGTCTCCTGAGGGGGAATAGGCTTTGTCGTGCCCTCTTCACGACTGTCTTGGTGTGTTTGGACCATGATAGTTCGTTGGTGATGTGGACACCAAGGAACTTGAAGCTCTCAACCTGTTCCACTACAGCCCCGTCGATGAGAATGGGGGCGTGCTCAGTCCTCTTTTTTTTCCTGTAGTCCACAATCATCTCCTTTGTCTTGGTCACGTTGAGGGAGAGGTTGTTGTCCTGGCACCACACGGCCAGATCTCTGACCTCCTCCCTATAGGCTGTCTCATCGTTGTCGGTGATCAGGCCTACCACTGTTGTGTCGTCGGCAAACTTAATGATGGTGTTGGAGTCGTGCCTGGCCATGCAGTCATGGGTGAACAGAGAGTACAGGAGGGGACTGAGCACGCACCCCTGAGGGGCCCCCGTGTTGAGGATCAGTGTGGCAGATGTGTTGTTACCTACCCTTACCACCTGGGGGCGGCCCGTCAGGAATTCCAGGATCCAGTTGCAGAGGGAGGTGTTTAGTCCCAGGATCCTTAGCTTAGTGATGAGCTTAGAGGGCACTATGGTGTTGAATGCTGAGCTGTAGTCAATGAATAGCATTCTCACGTAGGTGTTCCTATTGTCCAGGTGGGAAAGGGCAGTGTGGAGTGCGATAGAGATTGCATCATCTGTGGATCTGTTGGGGCGGTATGCAAATTGGAGTGGGTCTAGGGTTTCTGGGATTATGCTGTTGATGTGAGCCATGACCAGTCTTTCAAAGCACTTCATGGCTATAGACGTCAGTGCTACGGGTCGGTAGTCATTTAGGCAGGTTATCTTAGAGTTCTTGGGCACGGGGACTATGGTGGTCTGCTTGAAACATGTTGGTATTACAGACTCAGTCAGGGACATGTTGAAAATGTCAGTGAAGACACTTGCCAGTTGGTCAGCACATGCTCGGAGTACATGTCCTGGTAATCCGTCTGGCCCTGCGGCCTTGTGAATGTTGACCTGCTTAAAAGTCTTACTCACATCGGCTACGGAGAGCGTGATCACATAGTCATCCGGAACAGCTGGTGCTCTCATGCATGCTTCAGTGTTGCTTGCCTCGAAGCGAGCATAGAAGTGGTTTAGCTCGTCTGGTAGGCTTGTGTCACTGGGCAGCTCGCGGCTGTGCTTCCCTTTGTAGTCTGTAATAGTTTTCAAGCCCTGCCACATCCGACGAGCGTCAGAGCCAGTGTAGTATGATTCAATCTTAGACCTGTATTGACTCTTTGCCTGTTTGATGGTTCGTCGGAGGTCATAGCGGGATTTCTTATAAGCGTCCGGGTTAGAGTCCCGTTCCTTGAAAGCGGCAGCTCTACCCTTTAGCTCAGTGCGGATGTTTCCTGTAATCCATGGCTTCTGGTTGGGGTATGTACGTACGGTCACTGTGGGGACGACATCATCGATGCACTTATTGATGAAGCCAGTGACTGATGTGGTGTACTCCTCAATGCTGTCTGAAGAATCCCGGAACATGTTCCAGTCTGTGCTAGCAAAACAGTCCTGTAGCTTAGCATCTGCGTCATCTGACCACTTTTTTATTAACCGAATCACTGGTGCTTCCTGCTTCAGTTTTTGCTTATAAGCAGGAATCAGGAGGATAGAGTTATGGTCAGATTTGCCAAATGGAGGGCGAGGGAGAGCTTTGTACGCGTCTCTGTGTGTGGAGTAAAGGTGATCTAGAGTTTTTTTCCCTCTGGTTGCACATTTAACATGCTGGTAGAAATTAGGTAGAACGGATTAAAGTTTCCCTGCATTAAAGTCCCCGGCCACTAGGAGCGCTGCATCTGGATGAGCGTTTTCCTGTTGATTAATGGCCTTGTACAACTCATTCAGTGCAATCTTAATGCCAGCATTGGTTTGTGGTGGTAAATAGACAGCTATGAAAAATATAGATGAAAACTCTCTTGGTAAATAGTGTGGTCTACAGCTTATCATAAGATACTCTACCTCAAGCGAGCAAAACCTCGAGACTTCCTTAGTATTTGATTTTGTGCACCAGCTGTTGTTTACAAATATACACAGACCGCCACCCCTTGTCTTACCAGAGTCAGCCGTTCTGTCCTGCCGATGTAGCGTATAGCCTGCTAGCTGAATGTTATCATTGTTGTCGTTCAGCCACGACTCCGTGAAACATAAGATATTACAGTTTTTAATGTCCCATTGGTAGGATAACCGTAATCTTAAATCGTCCATTTTATTCTCAAAAGCTTGAACGTTGGCTAATAGGATTGATGGAAGAGGCAGTTTACTCGCTCGCCGTCGGATCCTTACAAGGCACCCGGATCTGCGTCCGCGATATCTCCGTCTCTTCCTCACGCGAATGACGGGGATTTGGGCCTTGTCGGGTGTCTGTATGATATCCTTCGCGGCCGCCTCGTTGAAGAAAAAATCTTCGTCCAATGCGAGGTGAGTAATCGCTGTCCTGATATCCAGAAGCTCTTTTTGGTTATAAGAGACGATGGCAGAAACATTATGTACAAAATAAATTACAAATAACGCGGAAAAACACACATAATAGTACAATTGGTTAGAGGGCTGTAAAACGGCAGCCATCTTCTCCGGCGCTGTTCTCAGTAGGTGGGAAAATCTCCATTTAGGAGAAATTAGTAGCCTTGTGCCACCACCGTGAGCAGATGGAGTAGCAGCCTTGTGCCACCACCGTGAGCAGATGGAGTAGCAGCCTTGTGCCACCACTGTGAGCAGATGGAGTAGCAGCCTTGTGCCACCACCGTGAGCAGATGGAGTAGCAGCCTTGTGCCACCACCGTGAGCAGATGGAGTAGCAGCCTTGTGCCACCACCGTGAGCAGATGCTCTTGGAGAGAAAACGTAGTCAGATGAAGAAAGAGCAGCTGGAGTAGCAGTGTCTTCTTCAGGGCCAAAAAGACACGGGACTGAAGGGCAGCCTGAGATGAACACAAACAACCGTAACATTTCTTCAGTCACAACACAGTGTGTGTGTTAATGTGTGTCCATCTCTCTCGCTCTCTCTATCTGCCCTCTCCACCTAGCAACATGCCTCCCATTGGTTTACTGAACAGGGAGAAAAATGCAGCCTGTAGATCGATGATTTTGATTGGACGACTGGCTCATGCCTACACCAATGAGGGCTGGGATCCTTTGGACTTTGAAAATATCAAAGAGAGAGTTCACTGAAACACACACAAACAGTGTGTAGTAATCTCCGCTGTGGAGCTTTGCAACTCTTTCAGGGTTATCTTGTGGTCCTCTGTAGCTCAGCTGGTAGAGCACGGCGCTTGTAACGCCAAGGTAGTGGGTTCGATCCCCGGGACCACCCATACACAAAAAAATGTATGCACGCATGACTGTAAGTCGCTTTGGATAAAAGCGTCTGCTAAATGGCATATTATTATTATTATTATAGTAATTAGGTGTGTAGTGGTGAGTGTTGTCATGATACACCTAATCTCCAGATCATCAGATTAACCAACAGCCTTAAATCTGGCGCAGTGGGATTACGCTGACTCAACACTGTGTGTGTGTGTGTACGGTACCTTGTACTTGGCAGTCAGCTGCTCGGTGGCGTCCCGCTCCTTCCTCAGATCTCCCATCATCCTCTCCTTTTCTCCCAGAAGCCTCTGCTTCTCCTCAACCAATAGTGATCCGTCTTCTCTGATGGCCTCCTTCTCCTCTTCCAGTCTCTCCTCCTGCAGTGTCCTCTCCTTCTCCACCTCCTCCTCTCCCTCCTCATCCCCCTCTCCGTCCCAGCCCTCCTCTCCTTCTGCCTTCCTGTGTTTGCCCCTCCCCTTCCTGTGGTTGAGCTGGGCGCGGAGCCGTGCGATCTCCCTCTGGAACTCTCTGAGCAGGGCGTCTTTAGGGTCTTCGTTAACTCTTGGCTGGTTCTGGATGTTTTTCGCTCTGTTAGCGTAGCGGAGCGTGGTGAGGGTCTCCTCGTAGTGTTGGGGGGCGGGGCCTAGCGTAGCCACCATCACTGTCTTGGCGTTGCCCCCCAGGGAGTCCTGTAATAACCGGGTCAGTTTGGAGTCCCGGTACGGAACGTGGCCGCTACGCCTGTCTGCCAGTGCTGAGATCACGTTGCCTAGTGCCGACAGAGACAGGTTGATCTTGGCAGCTTCCTTCAGGCGTTCTCCGTGGACACCCGTCTTGGCCTGCCGCTCGCTGCCCGCCAGGTCAACCAGGTTGAGCCGGCCCACCCTGATGTGCTGCCGCCCGTCCGGCCCCGGCAGGGAACACTCCACCGTGATGAGGAACAGGGTGTGGGAACGGGAAGAGTGTTTGTTCATGTCTGTTGCTCCCACCGAGCGCGCCTGGTTACCCACATTCATCACTTCCTCTATCTCCTTTATGCTCTTACACACGCACGCCGTCAGGTCACGTACGTACACCCCGCTCTCCGGGCTCTCCCTCAGCTCCAGGGTGCGGGGGGGGTGGGCGTGCACGTTGGGATCCAGTAGATCCCTGATCTCCTCTCGGTAGATCTCCAGGTAAGAGGCTCTGACCAGATACTGACGGTCGGCTGCGGAGCGGGAGATCTGGGTGAAGACGTGTTCGAAGGCATTGGGGATGACGCCTCTCTTCTCTGGTTCCAGCCATGCCCCCTGCATGGTGTAGGTCTTCCCGGTACCCGTCTGGCCGTAGGCGAAGATGGTTCCGTTAAACCCGTCTAGGACAGAATCGATCAGTGGCCGCACCGTCTCATCATAAAGATCACGCTGTTTAGACGAGGGGTCGTACACAGAGTCGAACGTAAACGTCTTACGCGGCTCGCCGGGCGGAGCGCGAGGGTTCCGTAAGACCACCTGACCCAGACGCACGTCCATCTCTACAATCCCGCCCTCTCCTCCCGGTGTCCGGGTAACACCAGCCGCTGCCGCCTCCTCTTTGCGGTTTAACGGGCGACAGCGGATTACCACCTTCACCGTCTCACTACTCTTCACCTTAGACATCCAGACTATGAGTTATTTTCTATTACTATATATTATAGATTAATATCTGATCTACTATTATATCGTATATCTTTCCACCTGTATTTATCAGGTATTGATCCGACAGTGGGTAGCTATCCCTTCTGGTGCTGACTTCAACAGAATGGTGCAAAATAAACTAATGAATATACCTGGAGCAGTTACTGTGGTAGTATCATGTTATTACCAATTAACTGACCGGTTATTTCTGACAACAGTAAAATCAAGTGCTCCGCTATTACAGTAATGCTACAGTAATTCAGGCAGGCTACAGTAACGGTAAACAGGCAGGCTATAATGTAACACTGAACAACAGGCCTTATTACAGACCTAGTGGGGGTAAATTAGCCTGTTTACCAAATGGCCTAACCTAAAATTAGCCTGTTTACCAATTAAATTAAATTAGCCCGTTAATTCATCATATTAGTAATATGAATAACCATAATCTGTCGCTGGTCTCTCAGTCTCAATTTATCTCTGCGTCTTTTCTATAATTCTCTCTGTCTGTTTTCAACTAGAATCTCTCTGACAGAATCTCCACCCCGGCCCACTTATATCGATTATTATATAATACTTCTTAGATGTTATACTCTCATTCTTAATCCTATCGATCCGTGTGTTTCTAACCGGCAGCAGTAATGATTTAATTCACAGAATGGATCGCGTTAACCGGCGGTATTAAACACGGGGTTAGCTCCGTTAATAAGCCTAGCTAACGCTCAGTAAAGAGATAAATAGCCTAATCACGAGCTCTCACCGCGCCAGGGCGACGGTTCCGTTGCGGTCCCGGTGCATTCTGTCTGTCGGTAGGGGGTTCATTCGGTAACAAAGCAAGCTCCGCCTTCACACGTCCCGGTCAATCAAAACAGTCATCAACGTTTTTACCGTAATCCTTGTTCCTCATGTTCAGAGCTGCAGAGCAGAGATGCTGTGTGTGCTACTGAGAGCGAGCTCTGGGATGGAGGAGAGCGCGCACACACACACACACACACACACACACACACACACACACAAACACACACACACGCACACAAACATACACACTAATGACTTCTTCAGCCACACCCCACATCATTGCAGAAGGCAACAAGGGGACCATGGGAAATGGAGTTCTACACCATAATAATATATGGCCATAATAGTCTGTTTACATTATTATCATAGATCCATGTTAGACCCATTCATGTTCAGTTCAATAATAAGACACTTTCTTCTCTCCTTCATCCTATCTACAGTAGCTTAGCTCCATCCCTCCCTCTCCTAAACTCTTTCATTTGCAAAGATCTAAAATAACTATACTGAACAAAAATGTAAACGCAACATGTAAAATGTTGGTCCCATGTTTCATGAGCTGAAATAAAAGATCACAGAATTGTTCCATACACACAAAAAGCTTATTTCTTTCAAATTTTGTGCACAATTTTGTTTACATCCCTGTTAGTGAGCATTTTTCATTTGCCAAGATAATCCATCCACCTGACAGGTGTGGCATATCAAGAAGCTGATTTGGTATTTTGGTATTTTATTAGGATCCCCATTAGCTGTAGCAAAAGCAGCAGCTACTCTTCCTGGGGTCCACACAGAACACGAAACATGACATATTACAGAACATTAATACACAATACTAGCTCAAGGACATAATTACAGTTGAAGTCGGAAGTTTACGTACACTAAGGTTGGAGTCATTAAAACTCTTTTTTTTCAACCACCGCACAAATTTCTTGTCAACAAACTATAGTTTTGGCAAGTCGGTTAGGACATCTACTTTGTGCATGACACAAGTCATTTTCCCAACAATTGTTTACAGACAGATTATTTCACTTAATAATTCACTGTATAACAATTCCAGTGGGTCAGAAGTTTACATTCACTAAGTTGACTGTGCCTTTAAACAGCTTGGAAAATTCCAGAAAATTATGTCATGGCTTTAGAAGCATCTGATAGGCTACAGGTGTACCTGTGGATATATTTCAAGGCCTACCTTCAAACTCAGTGCCTCTTTGCTTGACATCATGGGAAAATCAAAAGAAATCAACCAAGACCTCCGAAAAAAATTTGTAGACCTCCACAAGTCTGGTTCATCCTTGGGAGCAATTTCCAAATGCCTGAAGGTAACACGTTCATCTGTACAAACAATAGTACGCAAGTATAAACACCATGGGACCACGCAGCCGTCATACCGCTCAGGAAGGAGATGCGTTCTGTCTCCTCGAGATTACAGATTCGACCATGAAAGCCTGATTCACACAATCTCCTCTGAACAGTTGATGTTGAGATGTGTCTGTTACTTGAACTCTGTGAAGCACTTATTTGGCCTGCAATTTCTGAGGCTGGTAACTCTAATGAACTTATCCTCTGCAGCAGAGGTAACTCTGGGTCTTCCATTCCTGTCACGGTCCTCATGAGAGCCAGTTTCATCATAGCGCTTGATGGTTTTTGCGACTGCACTTGAGGAATCTTTCAAAGTTCTTGACATTTTCCGTATTGACTGACCTTCATGTCTTAAAGTAATGATGGACTGTTGTTTCTCTTTGCTCATTTGAGCTGTTCTTGCCATAATATGGACTAGGTCTTTTATCAAATAGGGCTATCTTCTGTATACCCCCCCTACCTTGTCACAACACAACTGATTGGCTCAAATGCATTAAGAAGGAAATAAATTCCACAAATTAACTTTTAAGAAGGCACACCTGTTAATTGAAATGCATTCCAGGTGACTACCTCATGAAGCTGGTTGAGAGAATGCCAAGAGTGTGCAAAGCTGTCATCAAGGCAAAGGGTGGCTACTTTGAAGAATCTCAAATATAAAATATATTTTGATTTGTTTAACTCTTTTTTGGTTACAACATGATTCCATATGTGTTATTTCATAGTTTTGATGTCTACCACTATTATTCTACAATGTAGAAAATAGTAAAAATAAAGAAAAACCCTTGAATGAGTAGGTGCGTCCAAACCTTTGACTGGTATTGTAAGTTTTCTCAACAACAGGTTATGGTCAATAAAATCAAAGGCTGCACTGAAATCTAACATTACAGCTCCTACAATCTTCTTATTATCAATTTCCTTCAACCAATCATCAGTAATTTGTGTCAGTGCAGTATATGTTGTGTGCTTCCCTATAAGCATGCTGGAAGTCTGTTGTCAATATGTTTACAGAGAAATAGCATTGTATTTGGTCAAACACCATTTTTTCCCAACAGTTTGCTAAGAGCTGGCAGCAAGCTGATAGGTCTGCTGTTAGAACCAGTAAAGGCTGCTTTACTATTCTTGGGTAGCAGAATGACTTTAGCTTCCCTCCAGGCCTGAGGAAAAAGACTTTCCTCTAGGCTCAGATTAAAGATATGACAGATAGGAGTGGCTATAGAGTCAGCTACCATCCTCAGTAGCTTTCCATCTAAGTTGTCAATGCCAGGAGGTTTGTCATTAAATGGCATATTATATTATTGATCGATAACAATAATTTTCCACCTCTCCCACACTAACTTTACAAATTTCTAACTTACAATGCTTTTCTTTCATTATTAGTTTTTTTAATGCATGAGTACGATGGCTCACTGTTCGTTGTTAGCATTTCCTGCCTAAGTTTGCCCACTTTGTCAATGAAGTAATCATTAAAATAATTGTCAACATCAAATGGTTTTGTGATGAATAAGCCATCTAATTCGATGAAAGATGGAGTATAATTTTTCTTTATGCCCATAATTCCATTTAAAGTTCTCAAAGTTTTTTTCTCATTCTTTATATCATTGATCTTGGCTTCATAATACAGTTTCTTCTTCTTTTTGTTGAGTTTAGTCACATGATTTCTCTATTTGCAGTAAGTCAGCCAGTCAGATGTGCAGCCAGACTTATTAGCCACTCCTTTTGCCCCGTCTCTTTCAACCAGACAGTTTTTCAATTCCTCATCAATCTATGGAGCCTTAACAGTTCTAACAGTCAGTTTCTTAACAGGTGCATGTTTATCAATAATTGGAAGAAGCAATTTCATAAATTCATCAAGTGCAGCGTCTGGATGCTCCTTATTAATCACATCAGACCAACAAATATCTGTAACATCATCCACATAAGAGTCACAGCAAAATCTTTTGTATGATCTCTTATATACTATTTTAGGCCCAGCTTTTGGAACTTTGGCTTTCCTGGATATAGCCACTATATTGTGATCAGTGCATCCAATGGGTACGGATACAGCTTTAGAACAAAGTTCTACAGTATTAGTAAAAATGTGATCAATACATGTGGATGATCTTGTTCCTGTAGTGTTTGTAAACACCCTGGTAGGTTGATTAATAACCTGAACCAGATCACAGGCACTGGTTACGGTGAGAAGCTTCCTCTTGGGTGGACAGCTTGATGAAAACCAGTCAATATTCAGGTACCCAAGAAAGTAGACCTCTCTTTTTACATCACATACACTATAAAGCATTTCACACACATTATTTAGATACTGACTGTTAGCACTTGGTGGCCTATAGCAACACCCCAAAAGAATAGGCTTTAGATGAAGCAGGTGAACCTGCAAATCAAATCAAATTGTATTTGTCACATGCCCCGAATACAATAGGTGTAGCCTTACAGTGAAATGCTTACTTACACAGCACTTCAATAACACTTGACATAAGATCTTCTCTAAGCATTACAGGGATATGGCTCTTAATATATACAGCAACACCTCCCCCATAAGCATTCCTGTCTCTTCTATAGATGTTATATTCTTGTATTGCTACTGCTGTATCATCAAAGGAATTATCTAAGTGAGTCTCAGAAATGGCTAATATATTAATGTTATCTGATGTTAGCAAGTTATTGATTTCATGAACCTTATTTATATCACTACATATATTAATATGGGCTATTTTCAGCCCTTTCCTGGGCAGCTTATCAGAGATAGACATAATATGGAAAATAACAAACAAAGCAAGAGAAAAATATATACACATTCAGCAGTCCATTAATCAGTTGGTGTGTGCGTGTGTGCACTGCGTGGTTGAAGATATGAACCCATAGGCTTGGCTCTCTCATCCCTTTTGGGAGGGAGGGTGGACAATGAGCCTGTCATAGTTGATGTAAGCAATGTCCCCACGCGCTCTGGCAGATTTCATGTCTGGGATAAGTTATTTTCTCTTCTGGTGCACAGCTTCAGGATAGTCCTCGTTGAAGAAGATGTTCGTTCCTTTCAAGTTCTTGGCTCTTTCCAGAACAGCTACCTTGTCCTTGAACCTCAGAAACTTGACCACTATCGGCCTGGGCCTGTCACCTGGGCCGGTGGTGGGTTTTCCAGTCCTGTGGACGCGCTCCACCTCAATCTTCCTGTGGTCCATTTTTATTTGATTGGAGATCATTTCCCTCACTTTGTCCTCAGACTCCGTCCGGGTCTCATGTGGAGATTCTGCAATTCCGTCCACAACCATGTTGTTTCACCTTGATTGTCCCTTGAGATAATCTGATTCCTCCGTCATTGTTATCATGGATTCACATACAGAACTTATGTCCTCTCTCAATGACTTACAGATTGCTGTCATCTTGCTGTTCTACTATTTCAGAACTGCAAACTGTTCTTCAGGTCCTGGACCTCTCTGGTCAAACTGTTCTTCAGGTCCTGGACCTCTCTGGTCAAACTGTTCTTCAGGTCCTGGACCTCTCTGGTCAAACTGTTCTTCAGGTCCTGGACCTCTCTTGTCAGGTCGTCCATTATTTTATTAGTTGACTCCACCAATATTTGGACTCAAGACTTGAAGCTATTTTCTTGTTGTTGTAACAACTGCTTGTATAAATATTTGTGTTAGTTTAAAAGATCCTTCACCTGTGATAGAGAGACACCACTGTGCTCAACAGCCACCAACGTTGGTCTTTGTCATGGTAGCAAGGTAGGCTACGCTGTTACTCCTCTCAGATCCAGACAGGGCAGGTCGCAGGAACCTGGAATCAGCAACAGGGATTACCGCGTTGTGGTACCGCGTTGTGGTACCGCGATGTGGTACCGCGTTGTGGTACCGCGTTGTGGTACCGCGATGTGGTACCGCGTTGTGGTACCGCGATGTGGTACCGCGTTGTGGTACCGCGTTGTGGTACCGCGATGTGGTACCGCGTTGTGGTACCGCGTTGTGGTACCGCGTTGTGGTACCGCGTTGTGGTACCGCGTTGTGGTACCGCGATGTGGTACCGCGTTGTGGTACCGCGTTGTGGTACCGCGATGTGGTACCGCGATGTGGTACCGCGTTGTGGTACCGCGTTGTGGTACCGCGTTGTGGTACCGCGATGTGGTACCGCGTTGTGGTACCGCGTTGTGGTACCGCGATGTGGTACCGCGTTGTGGTACCGCGATGTGGTACCGCGATGTGGTACCGCGTTGTGGTACCGCGTTGTGGTACCGCGATGTGGTACCGCGATGTGGTACCGCGTTGTGGTACCGCGTTGTGGTACCGCGTTGTGGTACCGCGATGTGGTACCGCGATGTGGTACCGTGTTGTGGTACCGCGTTGTGGTACCGCGTTGTGGTACCGCGATGTGGTACCGCATTGTGGTACCGCGTTGTGGTACCGCGATGTGGTACCGCGATGTGGTACCGCGATGTGGTACCGCGTTGTGGTACCGCGATGTGGTACCGCGATGTGGTACCGCGTTGTGGTACCGCGATGTGGTACCGCGATGTGGTACCGCGTTGTGGTACCGCGTTGTGGTACCGCGTTGTGGTACCGCGTTGTTTCTAGCAATTTCTAGCTCTACAACATTCCCTGTTGTTGAAACGAGTCCTGTGACCTGAGGGTATTGTCCCCCTTGTGTGTATGGTGGAGGTGCAGTTGAACCAGCCTTTTCCCTGCTATTGAAACTAGTCCTGTGTCCTGAGGGTATTGTCCCCCTTGTGTGTATGGTGGAGGTGCAGTTGAACCAGCCTTTTCCCTGCTATTGAAACTAGTCCTGTGTCCTGAGGGTATTGTCCCCCTTGTGTGTATGGTGGAGGTGCAGTTGAATCAGCCTTTTCCCTGCTATTGAAACTAGTCCTGTGTCCTGAGGGTATTGTCCCCCTTGTGTGTATGGTGGAGGTGCAGTTGAACCAGCCTTTTCCCTGCTATTGAAACTAGTCCTGTGTCCTGAGGGTATTGTCCCCCTTGTGTGTATGGTGGAGGTGCAGTTGAACCAGCCTTTTCCCTGCTATTGAAACTAGTCCTGTGTCCTGAGGGTATTGTCCCCCTTGTGTGTATGGTGGAGGTGCAGTTGAATCAGCCTTTTCCCTGCTATTGAAACGAGTCCTGTGACCTGAGGGTATTGTCCCCCCTGTGTGTATGGTGGAGGTGCAGTTGAACCTGAGGGTATTGCCCCCCTTGTGTGTATGGTGGAGGTGCAGTTGAACCAGCCTTTTCCCTGCTATTGAAACTAGTCCTGTGACCTGAGGGTATTGTCCCCCTTGTGTGTATGGTGGAGGTGCAGTTGAACCAGCCTTTTCCCTGCTATTGAAACTAGTCCTGTGTCCTGAGGGTATTGTCCCCCTTGTGTGTATGGTGGAGGTGCAGTTGAACCAGCCTTTTCCCTGCTATTGAAACTAGTCCTGTGTCCTGAGGGTATTGTCCCCCTTGTGTGTATGGTGGAGGTGCAGTTGAATCAGCCTTTTCCCTGCTATTGAAACTAGTCCTGTGTCCTGAGGGTATTGTCCCCCTTGTGTGTATGGTGGAGGTGCAGTTGAACCAGCCTTTTCCCTGCTATTGAAACTAGTCCTGTGTCCTGAGGGTATTGTCCCCCTTGTGTGTATGGTGGAGGTGCAGTTGAACCAGCCTTTTCCCTGCTATTGAAACTAGTCCTGTGTCCTGAGGGTATTGTCCCCCTTGTGTGTATGGTGGAGGTGCAGTTGAATCAGCCTTTTCCCTGCTATTGAAACGAGTCCTGTGACCTGAGGGTATTGTCCCCCCTGTGTGTATGGTGGAGGTGCAGTTGAACCTGAGGGTATTGCCCCCCTTGTGTGTATGGTGGAGGTGCAGTTGAACCAGCCTTTTCCCTGCTATTGAAACTAGTCCTGTGTCCTGAGGGTATTGCCCCCCTTGTGTGTATGGTGGAGGTGCAGTTGAACCTGAGGGTATTGCCCCCCTTGTGTGTATGGTGGAGGTGCAGTTGAACCTGAGGGTATTGTCCCCCTGTGTGTATGGTGGAGGTGCAGTTGAACCTGAGGGTATTGTCCCCCTGTGTGTATGGTGGAGGTGCAGTTGAACCTGAGGGTAGTGTCCCCCTGTGTGTATGGTGGAGGTGCAGTTGAACCTGAGGGTATTGTCCCCCTGTGTGTATGGTGGAGGTGCAGTTGAACCTGAGGGTAGTGTCCCCCTGTGTGTATGGTGGAGGTGCAGTTGAACCTGAGGGTATTGTCCCCCTGTGTGTATGGTGGAGGTGCAGTTGAACCTGAGGGTAGTGTCCCCCTGTGTGTATGGTGGAGGTGCAGTTGAACCTGAGGGTATTGTCCCCCTGTGTGTATGGTGGAGGTGCAGTTGAACCTGAGGGTAGTGTCCCCCTGTGTGTATGGTGGAGGTGCAGTTGAACCTGAGGGTATTGTCCCCCTGTGTGTATGGTGGAGGTGCAGTTGAACCAGCCTTTTCCCTGCTATTGAAACTAGTCCTGTGTCCTGAGGGTATTGTCCCCCTTGTGTGTATGGTGGAGGTGCAGTTGAATCAGCCTTTTCCCTGCTATTGAAACGAGTCCTGTGACCTGAGGGTATTGTCCCCCCTGTGTGTATGGTGGAGGTGCAGTTGAACCTGAGGGTATTGCCCCCCTTGTGTGTATGGTGGAGGTGCAGTTGAACCAGCCTTTTCCCTGCTATTGAAACTAGTCCTGTGTCCTGAGGGTATTGCCCCCCTTGTGTGTATGGTGGAGGTGCAGTTGAACCTGAGGGTATTGCCCCCCTTGTGTGTATGGTGGAGGTGCAGTTGAACCTGAGGGTATTGTCCCCCTGTGTGTATGGTGGAGGTGCAGTTGAACCTGAGGGTATTGTCCCCCTGTGTGTATGGTGGAGGTGCAGTTGAACCTGAGGGTAGTGTCCCCCTGTGTGTATGGTGGAGGTGCAGTTGAACCTGAGGGTATTGTCCCCCTGTGTGTATGGTGGAGGTGCAGTTGAACCTGAGGGTAGTGTCCCCCTGTGTGTATGGTGGAGGTGCAGTTGAACCTGAGGGTATTGTCCCCCTGTGTGTATGGTGGAGGTGCAGTTGAACCTGAGGGTAGTGTCCCCCTGTGTGTATGGTGGAGGTGCAGTTGAACCTGAGGGTATTGTCCCCCTGTGTGTATGGTGGAGGTGCAGTTGAACCTGAGGGTAGTGTCCCCCTGTGTGTATGGTGGAGGTGCAGTTGAACCTGAGGGTATTGTCCCCCTGTGTGTATGGTGGAGGTGCAGTTGAACCTGAGGGTAGTGTCCCCCTGTGTGTATGGTGGAGGTGCAGTTGAACCTGAGGGTAGTGTCCCCCTGTGTGTATGGTGGAGGTGCAGTTGAACCTGAGGGTATTGTCCCCCTGTGTGTATGGTGGAGGTGCAGTTGAACCTGAGGGTATTGTCCCCCTGTGTGTATGGTGGAGGTGCAGTTGAACCTGAGGGTAGTGTCCCCCTGTGTGTATGGTGGAGGTGCAGTTGCACCTGAGGGTATTGTCCCCCTGTGTGTATGGTGGAGGTGCAGTTGAACCTGAGGGTAGTGTCCCCCTGTGTGTATGGTGGAGGTGCAGTTGAACCTGAGGGTAGTGTCCCCCTGTGTGTATGGTGGAGGTGCAGTTGAACCTGAGGGTATTGTCCCCCTGTGTGTATGGTGGAGGTGCAGTTGAACCTGAGGGTATTGCCCCCCTTGTGTGTATGGTGGAGGTGCAGTTGAACCTGAGGGTATTGTCCCCCTGTGTGTATGGTGGAGGTGCAGTTGAACCTGAGGGTATTGTCCCCCTGTGTGTATGGTGGAGGTGCAGTTGAACCTGAGGGTATTGTCCCCCCTGTGTGTATGGTGGAGGTGCAGTTGAATCAGCCTTTTCCGGTTATTTTTCTTCTAATATCCTTCTAGCTCTGGCCACTCTCTCTCTCCAGGCCTTTCCTTCCTCACAGAACATTTTCAAAATGTCTCTCTCTTTCCCTCTCTTCTTCTATTTTTTCTCCCCCTTCACTCCTGCTTTATAATTATTTATTATGGTATCCATTTCCTCACACACTGCCACATCAAACGTCCCTTCTTTTGGCCATTTTGTTGCCCTGTTTCTGGTTCTTATTTCCCATTTATCAGAGATTTTTCCAATCTCCTCTTTATTCAATGAGAACCTTTTCATTGTTACTTCTGCTGGTGTTCCAGCCGTTTCTACTCCTTGTATTATTGGTCTTCCTGTTGCTAGTCTTATGTTTGGTTCAGTGTCTATGTTAGGATGCAGGGTCAACAATATTTTCCTTACTGCCTTTCTCTTGCCTATTTGTTCCCTTTGTATTGTTCCTCGTTTTGGAATAACCCACTGAACTTCTCTCAATACTATAGACACTTCTATTTGAGGTTCCCTTATAGTCTTTCCTGTCTGCCCTTTCCCTCTTTCAAAACCTTGCTCTTCCCCTAGTGTCAGCCAAGGTTCAACCTGTTCATCTATTGGGATTATTAGAAAATACAACCTTTTTTTTTTGATCTGCTAACTCTTCAATAGTTTTTCCAATGTTCTGGTACTGTCCAATTCCTTCCTACTATCCCAGCCCGATCCACATATAGCCACTCTTCTCTTGTTTCTGCTAAATGTGTTATTTCTGTTAGCGATCAGCTGAAAGTTTTTATATTTCTCAGTTAATGGTATCCTTCTCCCTAATCTATCTTCATATTCTGCTTCTTTCCAAAAATGTGTTTTTATCCCTTGTGTCTCTTTTAATATTATTTTTATTCTCTGTTCCCTCAAAACGTATCTCGCTCTCCTGTACTGAGCTATTTTCCCAGTGGTCTATTTAGCCTTGGGTTGCTAGACCACACCCTATTTTCCCCTTTCAGTATCCAAGTTACTTCTTTATCAAATATTCCTACACTTCCATTTTCGTAATCTACGTTTTTCGTATCTAAATTCCTAAACCTGTTTTTCCTGTCTTTCAGTATGTCCCCATCATTTCCTGTCTTTCAGTATGTCCACATCATTTCCTGTCTTTCAGTATGTCCACATCATTTCCTGTCTTTCAGTATGTCCACATCATTTCCTGTCTTTCAGTATGTCCACATCATTTCCTGTCTTTCAGTATGTCCACATCATTTCCTGTCTTTCAGTATGTCCACATCATTTCCTGTCTTTCAGTATGTCCACATCATTTCCTGTCTTTCAGTATGTCCACATCATTTCCTGTCTTTCAGTATGTCCACATCATTTCCTGTCTTTCAGTATGTCCACATCATTTCCTGTCTTTCAGTATGTCCACATCATTTCCCGTCTTTCAGTATGTCCACATCATTTCCTGTCTTTCAGTATGTCCACATCATTTCCTGTCTTTCAGTATGTCCACATCATTTCCTGTCTTTCAGTATGTCCACATCATTTGTTATTATGTCTATGTTTCCTGTCACTGTGTGTTCCACTAGTATACATCCCCTTATCCTCTACCTGAATGTGGCTGGTTCTCCTTCTAATCTTCGTCTTGGTATTTATTCCTTAACTTCCCCTTTTTAGTTTTCTCTTTTATTTGTTTATATCTGGACAGCTAGTCCATATCCTAAATTCTCCTACCCAGATTTATATTATTACTATTTCCTGCACCCACCACTGTTTTAATAATCGTGGTCTGAATGTTGTTGTTTTTCCCGGTCCACCTTTCGAAAAATTAATGTACCAGTTGGGGTAATTTTATTTGTGCCCACCTTACTCTTAATTCTAATCCTCCTGGTAACGTGAATCTTTCAACACTCTGTATTTCAATGAACATTCACACACCGTTTATTCTTCTCCTCCTAATGTGAGATTGGGTGTTATTATTATTATTGTTATTAATGTGTTATTTCTGTTAGCGATCAGCTGATGTGAGATTGGGTACGTCCTCTCTACATTTGAGTCATTTAGCAGACGCTCTTATCCAGAGCGACTTACAGTTAGTGAGTGCATACATTTTCATACTGGCCCCCCCGTGGGAATCAAACCCACAACCCTGGCGTTGCAAGCGCCATGCTCTACCAACTGAGCTACAGGGGGACTCTACCAGGTTGCACTTAAGCTACGGTCCAGGAGAGGTGCTAACCCTAACCCTAACCCTCCCCACCAGAGACAGAAGCTTTCACCCTTCTTATTTTCTAGTATTTTAATCCCATTCATACTCTTCCTTACGCTCTCTTTAAACCACCTGTAATCTTCAACCCTTTTTTCTGATTCACTTCCTCAACACAGAAAAACCTATATCCGTATATATTTTTATTTATTTTCTGATCGCCCACACAGATGGGCAGCCGCTCGAGCTGAAATGAATCGAACAGAATGGCCAGCAGGATGAACAAATGAATCAGACGAATTGAACAAATACACCAGATAAACAACTGAGTGACCTCGATGAATTGAATGCACGAATTGAGTCAGACCAGTTGACCAAGATGAACGGATTGCTTTCGCAAACTCGAACGGGTCGAATAAAACCAGTCTTGTACAAAACAAATCAGACAAAACAATCGAATTAAACAGATTGATCAAACTGATCAAATGAGCAACATGAATGAGACAGATGAACCATCCAACTTAACCAAACTGAATGAACCACAGCCGCCCAAGCAAACTATCCACCCGCACAGGCTGAGCAGATCTACTCAACCTTGTTCTATGTATTGAAGCCCTTGCGGCTATTTCATTTCCTAACTATTCCCCATCCGTTCAGTCCTCTGGTTTTTACACCAAAGCGGTATCCATGGTACTATCTATCTATACTCGAGGTTCTATTTATTCTGCTCGTTCAGTCCCTTTAGTATATTACACACTAAAAGCGGTAATCGCAGGATTTTTGCCTATCTGTGCAGTCCCCCATTGATACACTTCCTCAACACAATAGGGTGGAATCCATAGGACTTGCTGTTACAGACCTATATCCATCCTGCCCTGCCTTTCAAAAGTTTTTGAAAGCCAAGTTAACAAACAGATCACCGACCATTTCGAATCCCACCGTACCTTCTCCGCTATGCAATCCGGTTTCCGAGCTGGTCATGGGTGCACTTCAGCCACGTTCAAGGTCCTAAACGATATTATAACCGCGATCGATAATAGACAGTACTGTGCAGCCGTTTTCATTGACCTGGCCAAGGCTTTCGACTCTGTCAACCACCGCATTCTTATTGGCAGACTAAATAGCCTTGGTTTCTCAAATGACTGCCTCGCCTGGTTCACCAACTACTTCTCTGATAGAGTTCAATGTGTCAAATCGGAGGGCCTGTTGTCTGGACCTATGGCAGTCTCTATGGGGGTGCCACAGGGTTCAATTCTTGGGCCGACTCTTTTCTCTGTGTATATCAATGACGTCGCTCTTGCTGCTGGTGACTCTCAGATCCACCTCTACGCAGACGACACCATTTTGTATACATCTGGCCCTTCATTGGACACTGTGTTAACAAACCTCCAAACGAGCTTCAATGCCATACAACACTCCTTCAGTAGCCTCCAACTGCTCTTAAACACTAGTAAAACTAAATGCATGCTTTTCAACCGAACGCTGCTTGCACCCGCCCACCCGACTAGAATCACTACTCTCGACAGGTCTGACCTAGAGTATGTGGACAACTACAAATACCTAGGTGTCTGGTTAGACTGTAAACTCTCCTTCCAGACTCACATTAAGAATCTCCAATCCAAAGTTAAATCTAGAATCGGTTTCCTATTTCGCAACAAAGCCTCCTTCACTCATGCTGCCAAACATGCCCTCGTAAAACTGACTATCCTACCGATCCTTGACTTCGGCGATGTCATTTACAAAATAGCCTCCAACACTCTACTCAGCAAATTGGATGTAGTCTATCACAGTGCCATCCGTTTTGTCTCCAAAGCCCCATATACTACCCACCACTGTGACCTGTACGCTCTTGTTGGCTGGTCCTCACTACATATTCGTCGCCAAACCCACTGGCTCCAGGCCATCTATAAATCACTGCTAGGCAAATCCCCGCCTTATCTTAGCTCATTGGTCACCATAGCAACACCCACCCGTAGTATGCGCTCCAGCAGGTATATCTCACTGGTCATCCCCAAAGCCAACACCTCCTTTGGCCGCCATTCCTTCCAGTTCTCTGCTGCCAATGACTGGAACAAATTGCAAAAATCTCTGAAGCTGGAGACACTTATCTCCCTCACTACCTTTAAGCATCAGTTGTCAGAGCACCTTACCGATCACTGCACCTGTACACAGCCCATCTGAAATTAGCCCGCCCAACTACCTCATCCCTATATTGTTATTTATTTTGCTCATTTGTACCCCAGTATCTCTATTTGCACATCATCTCTTGCACATCTATCATTCCAGTGTTAATACTAATTGTAATTATTTTGCACTATAGCCTATTTATTGCCTTACCTCCATAACTTGCTACATTTGCACACACTGTATATATATATTTATTTCTGTTGTATTTTTGACTTTGTTTTGTTTTACCCCATATGTAACTCTGTGTTGTTGTTTTTATCGCACTGCTTTGCTTTATATTGGCCAGGTCGCAGTTGTAAATGAGAACTTGTTCTCAACTGGCTTACCTGGTTAAATAAAGGTGAAATAAAAAATTAATAAAAATAAATAAATATACAACAATCAACAACATTACATGCATGTTTACATTACATAATCAATATATATATACTTTATTTCATAATCAATATATATAGACTTTATTTCATAATCAAAATATATATATAGACTTTATTACATAATCAATATATATAGACTTTATTTCATAATCAATATATATATAGACTTTATTACATAATCAATATATATATATAATTTTTTACATAATCAATATATATATACTTTATTACATAATCAATATATATATATATATATATATATATATATACTTTATTACATAATCAATATATATATATATATACTTTATTACATAATCAATATATATATATACTTTATTTCATAATCAGTATATACATAGACTTTATTACAT
This sequence comes from Coregonus lavaretus, assembly GCF_964263955.1. Lineage (NCBI taxonomy): Eukaryota > Metazoa > Chordata > Actinopteri > Salmoniformes > Salmonidae > Coregonus > Coregonus lavaretus. The sequence goes on from NW_028160904.1 coordinate 246,888, forward strand.
AATCAATAGATATATATACTTTATTACATAATCAATAGATATATATACTTTATTATATAATCAATATATACATAGACTTTATTTCATAATCAATATATATATAGACTTTATTACATAATCAATATAGCAGGCGAGGTGAGGTGAGTAGTCATGCTGTACTTCGCTCCGCAGGTAATATGACACATTACATTACAATGGAACGATTTGATTAGTGTAATGTTAGCTAGCTACATAGTTGTATTTGTATCAAAGATAAAGGTGTAGTATAGAGTAACTATCGAGGTTAGCTAGCCAGCTACATTCGTTCACAGCGACGCCGTTTTTCAAACAAAGTCATCACCGCAGCCATTGCTAGCTAGCCAACGCTACCAGCTAGCAGTACTATAGCAACTAAATACAATATAATTTTAGCCAGCTACATTCGTTCGCAGCGACGCCGTTTTTCAAACAAAGTCAACACAGCAGCCATTGCTAGCTAGCCAACACTACCAGCTAGCAGTACTGTAGCAGCTAAATACAATATATTTGTGCTAGCTAGCCAACGTTTAATTATTGCTGCGTTATGAAAGCAACTAGACACGGACACGAATGATCTGTTTAGTGTGTTAACACACTATTGGTAGTTTGTTGTAACCAAGTATTGGTGCTAAACCGTGTGTTATTGGATGCTAGCATGCTAGTTAGCTATGGCGTCATAGTTAGCTAGCTGAATAAAGTAAGTTGAGTCTATTCCTTGAAACATTGAACCGCAGTAGTTTACAACAATTCTAATTTCTAAAGTGGAAGTTGGGAGAGTTTTATTTGGGTGTTTCAGTGAAACAATTATAGTTTCTGAGGTGGAAGTTGGGAGAGTTATATTTGGGAGTTGTGGTGAGGGAGGCCCCGCTCTCTCCTTTCCCAGATGTTTAGTTAATTTCATTCCGATCTCCTCTGCATTATTGTAGCCATTTGCTACAGCCTGTCAACTATGCCTCTGCCTATCCCTGTTCTCTCCTCTCCGCACAGGCTACACAAACGCCTCACACCGCGTGGCTGCTGCCTCTCTAACCTGGTGGTCCCTGCACGCACCACACACCTGGAGTTCCAGGTCTCAGGCAGCCTCTGGAACTGCCGTTCTGCTGCCAACAAGGCTGACTTCATCCCAGCCTATGCTACCCTCCAGTCCCTCGACTTCCTGGCGCTGACGGAAACATGGATTACCACTGAAAACACTGCTACTCCTACTGCTCTCTCCTCGTCTGACCATGTGTTCTCGCATACCCCGAGAGCATCTGGTCAGAGGGGTGGTGGTACAGGAATCCTCATCTCTCCCAAGTGGACATTCTCAATTTTTCCCCTAACCCATCTGTCTATCTCCTCATTTGAATTCCATGCTGTCACAGTCACTAGCCCATTTAAGCTTAATATCCTTGTCATCTATCGCCCTCCAGGTTCCCTTGGAGAGTTCATCAATGAGCTTGACGCCTTGATAAGTTCCTTTCCTGAGGATGGCTCACCCCTCACAGTTTTGGGGGATTTCAACCTCCCTACGTCTACATTTGACTCATTTCTCTCTGCCTCCTTCTTTCCACTCCTCTCCTCTTTTGACCTCACCCTCTCACCGTCCCCCCCTACTCACAAGGCAGGCAATACGCTTGACCTCATCTTTACTAGATGCTGCTCTTCTACTAATCTCACTGCAACTCCCCTCCATGTCTCCGACCACTACTTTGTATCCTTTTCTCTCTCGCTCTCCTCCAACACTACTCACTCTGCCCCTACACAGATGGTAATGCGCCGCCGCAACCTTCGCTCTCTCTCTCCCACTACTCTCTCCTCTTCCATCCTATCATCTCTTCCCTCTGCTCAATCCTTCTCCCTCCAATCTCCTGATTCTGCCTCCTCAACCCTCCTCTCCTCCCTTTCTGCATCCTTTGACTCTCTGTGTCCCCTATCCTCCCGGCCGGCTCGGTCCTCCCCTCCAGCTCCGTGGCTTGATGACTCATTGCGAGCTCACAGAACAGAGCTCCGGGCAGCTGAGCGGAAATGGAAGAAAACTAGACTCCCTGCGGACCTGGCATCTTTTCACTCCCTCCTCTCTACATTTTCTTCATCTGTTTCTGCTGCTAAGGCCACTTTCTACCACTCTAAATTCCAAGCATCTGCCTCTAACCCTAGGAAGCTCTTTGCCACATTCTCCTCCCTGCTGAATCCTCCTCCCCCTCCCCCCCCTCCTCCCTCTCTGTGGATGACTTCGTCAACCACTTTGAAAAGAAGGTTGACGACATCCGATCCTCGTTTGTTAAGTCTAATGACACTGCTGGTTCTGCTCACACTGCCCTACCCTATGCTTTGACTTCTTTCTCCCCTCTCTCTCCAGATAAAATCTTGCGACTTGTCACTGCAGGCCGCCCAACAACCTGCCCGCTTGACCCCATCCCCTCCTCTCTTCTCCAGACCATCTCCGGTGACCTTCTCCCCTACCTCACCTCGCTGATCAACTCATCCTTGACCGCTGGCTATGTCCCTTCCGTCTTCAAGAGAGCGAGAGTTGCACCCCTTCTCAAAAAACCAACACTCGATCCCTCTGATGTCAACAACTACAGACCAGTATCCCTTCTTTCTTTTCTTTCCAAAACTATTGAGCGTGCCGTCTTTAGCCAACTCTCTTGCTATCTCTCTCAGAATGACCTTCTTGATCCAAACCAGTCAGGTTTCAGGACTGGTCATTCAACTGAGACTGCTCTTCTCTGTGTCACGGAGGCTCTCCGCACTGCTAAAGCTAACTCTCTCTCCTCTGCTCTTGTCCTTCTAGACCTGTCTGCCGCCTTTGATACTGTGAACCATCAGATCCTCCTCTCCACCCTCTCCGAGCTGGGCATCTCCGGCGCGGCTCACTCTTGGATTGCGTCCTACCTGACCGGTCGCTCCTACCAAGTGGTGTGGCGAGAAGCTGTCTCCGCACCACGTGCTCTCACCACTGGTGTCCCCCAGGGCTCAGTTCTAGGCCCTCTCCTATTCTCGCTATACACCAAGTCACTTGGCTCTGTCATATCCTCACATGGCCTGTCCTATCATTGCTACGCTGACGATACACAACTAATCTTCTCCTTTCCCCCTTCTGATAACCAGGTGGCGAATCGCATCTCTGCATGTCTGGCAGACATATCAGTATGGATGACGGATCACCACCTCAAGCTGAACCTTGGCAAGACGGAGCTGCTCTTCCTCCCGGGGAAGGACTGCCCGTTCCATGATCTCGCCATCACGGTTGACAACTCCGTTGTGTCCTCCTCCCAGAGTGCGAAGAGCCTTGGCGTGACCCTGGACAACACCCTGTCGTTCTCCGCTAACATCAAGGCGGTGACCCGATCCTGCAGGTTCATGCTCTACAACATTCGGAGAGTACGACCCTGCCTTACACAGGAAGCGGCACAGGTCCTAATCCAGGCACTTGTCATCTCCTGTCTGGATTACTGCAACTCGCTGTTGGCTGGGCTCCCTGCCTGTGCCATTAAACCCCTACAACTCATCCAGAATGCCGCAGCCCGTCTGGTGTTCAACCTTCCCAAGTTCTCTCACGTCACCCCGCTCCTCCGCACACTCCATTGGCTTCCAGTTGAAGCTTGCATCTGTTACAAGACCATGGTGCTTGCCTATGGAGCTGTGAGGGGAACGGCACCTCCGTACCTTCAGGCTCTGATCAGTCCCTACACCCAAACGAGGGCATTGCGTTCATCCACCTCTGGCCTGCTGGCTCCCCTTCCTCTGCGGAAGCATAGTTCCCGCTCAGCCCAGTCAAAACTGTTCGCTGCTCTGGCACCCCAATGGTGGAACAAGCTCCCACACGACGCCAGGTCAGCGGAGTCACTCACCACCTTCCGGAGACATTTGAAACCCCACCTCTTTAAGGAATACCTGGGATAGGATAAAGTAATCCTTCGACCCCCCCCCCCCCCCCCCCTAAAAAAAAATAAAAAATAAAAAAATAAAAACATATTGTAAAGTGGTTATCCCACTGGCTATATAGGGTGAATGCACCAATTTGTAAGTCGCTCTGGATAAGAGCGTCTGCTAAATGATGTAAATGTAAATGTAAATGATATATAGACTTTATTTCATAATCAATATATATATAGACTTTATTTCATAATCAATATATATATATATACTTTATTTCATAATCAATATATATATATACTTTATTTCATAATCAATATATACATATACTTTATTACATAATCAATATATATATAGACTTTATTTCATAATCAATATATATATATACTTTATTTCATAATCAATATATATAGACTTTATTACATAATCAATATATATAGACTTTATTTCATAATCAATATATATATATATATATACTTTATCATAATCAATATATATATAGACTTTATTTCATAATCAATATATATATATACAGTGGGGAGAACAAGTATTTGATACACTGCCGATTTTGCAGGTTTTCCTACTTACAAAGCATGTAGAGGTCTGTAATTTTTATCATAGGTACACTTCAACTGTGAGAGACGGAATCTAAAACAAAAATCCAGAAAATCACATTGTATGATTTTTAAGTAATTCATTTGCATTTTATTGCATGACATAAGTATTTGATCACCTACCAACCAGTAAGAATTCCGGCTCTCACAGACGTGTTAGTTTTTCTTTAAGAAGCCCTCCTGTTCTCCACTCATTACCTGTATTAACTGCACCTGTTTGAACTCGTTACCTGTATAAAAGACACCTGTCCACACACTCAATCAAACAGACTCCAACCTCTCCACAATGGCCAAGACCAGAGAGCTGTGTAAGGACATCAGGGATACAATTGTAGACCTGCACAAGGCTGGGATGGGCTACAGGACAATAGGCAAGCAGCTTGGTGAGAAGGCAACAACTGTTGGCGCAATTATTAGAAAATGGAAGAAGTTCAAGATGACGGTCAATCACCCTCGGTCTGGGGCTCCATGCAAGATCTCACCTTGTGGGGCATCAATGATCATGAGGAAGGTGAGGGATCAGCCCAGAACTACACAGCAGGACCTGGTCAATGACCTGAAGAGAGCTGGGACCACAGTCTCAAAGAAAACTATTAGTAACACACTACGCCGTCAGCGCACGCAAGGTCCCCCTGCTCAAGCCAGCGCATGTCCAGGCCCGTCTGAAGTTTGCCAATGACCATCTGGATGATCCAGAGGAGAAATGGGAGAAGGTCATGTGGTCTGATGAGACAAAAATAGAGCTTTTTGGTCTAAACTCCACTCGCCGTGTTTGGAGGAAGAAGAAGGATGAGTACAACCCCAAGAACACCATCCCAACCGTGAAGCATGGAGGTGGAAACATCATTCTTTGGGGATGCTTTTCTGCAAAGGAGACAGGAAGACTGCACCGTATTGAGGGGAGGATGGATGGGGCCATGCATCGCGAGATCTTGGCCAACAACCTCCTTCCCTCAGTAAGAGCATTGAAGATGGGACGTGGCTGGGTCTTCCAGCATGACAACGACCCGAAACACACAGCCAGGGCAACTAAGGAGTGGCTCCGTAAGAAGCATCTCAAGGTCCTGGAGTGGCCTAGCCAGTCTCCAGACCTGAACCCAATAGAAAATCTTTGGAGGGAGCTGAAAGTCCGTATTGCCCAGCGACAGCCCCGAAACCTGAAGGATCTGGAGAAGGTCTGTATGGAGGAGTGGGCCAAAATCCCTGCTGCAGTGTGTGCAAACCTGGTCAAGACCTACAGGAAATGTATGATCTCTGTAATTGCAAACAAAGGTTTCTGTACCAAATATTAAGTTCTGCTTTTCTGATGTATCAAATACTTATGTCATGCAATAAAATGCAAAGTAATTACTTAAAAATCATACAATGTGATTTTCTGGATTTTTGTTTTAGATTCCGTCTCTCACAGTTGAAGTGTACCTATGATAAAAAATTACAGCCCTCTACATGCTTTGTAAGTAGGAAAACCTGCAAAATCGGCAGTGTATCAAATACTTGTTCTCACCACTGTATATACTTAATTACATAATCAATAGAGCCGATCTGGTCTGCAGAGCAACTAACTGTCCAACATTGAGCTCTCAGTTTATCTACAGTTCCATTCTTACTCATTTTACATACGTTTATAGCTTAATCCCTCCCTGTTTGGTTCCTCCACCACTGTTTCCAGTTTTCACCTCTTGACAGCTCCACCCACTTCCTTATGTTATAATAGTGGCGAAATCTGACTTCTCTTCCTTCTATGTATTCAGTTTGGAAACAATAGTGGCAGGACCAAGCCCTGTCATGTAAAAATCTGTTCTGACCCTCTAAATGATTCTTAAACATATCAATCGATACTTAAACATGATTTAAACATGGCAGGTCCATTTTCTGAGCCACAATCAATTCTCGAACATATACAGTTCCCACACATAGAAGGCAGTTCCCACACATAACAGGCAGTTCTCACACATAGCAGGCAGTTCCCACACATAGCAGGCAGTTCCCACACATAGAAGGCAGTTCTCACACATAGAAGGCAGTTCCCACACATAGAAGGCAGTTCCCACACATAGCAGGCAGTTCTCACACATAGAAGGCAGTTCTCACACATAGAAGGCAGTTCCCACACATAGAAGGCAGTTCCCACACATAGAAGGCAGTTCCCACACATAGAAGGCAGTTCCCACACATAGCAGGCAGTTCTCACACATAGAAGGCAGTTCTCACACATAGAAGGCAGTTCCCACACATAGAAGGCAGTTCCCACACATAGCAGGCAGTTCCCACACATAGCAGGCAGTTCCCACACATAGAAGGCAGTTCCCACACATAGAAGGCAGTTCTCACACATAGAAGGCAGTTCCCACACATTGCAGGCCCATTCCCAGGCCCTTTCTCAGGTCCATTTCCTGTATCTGTTCCAGGCCTCTTCCTTCTGTACCACTTAGTCTTAACGCTTGACATGTTGTGATTAACTATGTTTAACTTATAGTCTGAAAAGATGTAACTAACATTAACATATAGTTTCACTTATAGTCTACTGGAAAAAAAACATTACACCAAACTTTACAGTTGGCACTATGCATTCGGGCAGGTAGCGTTCTCCTGGCATCCGCCAAACCCCGATTTGTCAGTCGGACTGCCAGAAGGTGAAACGTGATTCATCACTCCAGAGAACTCGTTTCCACTGCTCCAGAGTCCAATGGTGGCAAGCTTTACACCACTCCAGCCAACACTTGGCATTGCGGACGGTGATCTTAGGCTTGTGTGCGGCTGCTCGGCCATGGAAACCCATTTCATGAAGCTCCCAATGAACAGTTCTTGTGCTGACGAACTCGGTAGTGAGTGTTGCTACCGAGGACAGACGATTTTTACGCAGTACACGCTTCAGCACCCGTTCTGTGAGCTTGTGTGGCGTACCACTTAGTGGCTGAGCTGTTGTTGCTCGTAGACTTTTCCACTTCACAATAACACAATAATACAGTTGACCAGGGCAGTTCTAGCAGGTCAGAAATTTGACAAACAGACTTGTTGGAAAAGTGGCGTCCTATGACTGTGCCACATTTCAGAGACTTCAAAACTTTCCAAAACAACAAACTGAGTACTCCCTAAATCCGCGTTCAACAGGAAGTGACATTCGTTAAATACATGTCAAAAAAGTTGGAGGCGGCTTAAACAGCATGATCATTACACAGGTGAACCTTGTGCTGGGGACAATAAAAGGCCACTCTAAAAAAAGATTCACCTTTATTTAACCAGGTAAGCTAGTTGAGAACAAGTTCTCATATACAACTGCGACCTGGCCAAGATAAAGCAAAGCAGTGCGATAAAAACAACAACAAAGTTACATATGGGGTAAAACAAAACATAAAGTCAAAAATACAACAGAAAATATATATACAGTGTGTGCAAATGTAGCAAGTTATGGAGGTAAGGCAATAAATAGGCCATAGTGCAAAATAATTACAATCAGTATTAACACTGGAATGATAGAGATGATGTGCAAATAGAGATACTGGGGTGAAAATGAGCAAAATAAATAACAATATGGGGATGAGGTAGTTGGGTGGGCTAATTTCAGATGGGCTGTGTACAGGTGCAGTGATCGGTAAGGTGCTCTGACAACTGATGCTTAAAGTTAGTGAGGGAGATAAGTGTCTCCAGCTTCAGAGATTTTTGCAGTTCGTTCCAGTCATTGGCAGCAGAGAACTGGAAGGAATGGCGGCCAAAGGAGGTGTTGGCTTTGGGGATGACCAGTGAGATATACCTGCTGGAGGGTGTTGCTATGGTGACCAATGAGCTAAGATAAGGAGGGGATTTGCCTAGCAGTGATTTATAGATGGCCTGGAGCCAGTGGGTTTGGCTACGAATATGTAGTGAGGACCAGCCAACAAGAGCGTACAGGTCACAGTGGTGGGTAGTATATGGGGCTTTGGTGACAAAACGGATGGCACTGTGATAGACTACATCCAATTTGCTGAGTAGAGTGTTGGAGGCTATTTTGTAAATGACATCGCCGAAGTCAAGGATCGGTAGGATAGTCAGTTTTACGAGGGCATGTTTGGCACCATGCGTGAAGGAGGCTTTGTTGCGAAATAGGAAGCTGATTCTAGATTTAACTGATGATTAGAGATGCTTAATGTGAGTCTGGAAGGAGAGTTTACAGTCTAATCAGACACCTAGGTATTTGTAGTTGTCCACATACTCTAGGTCAGACCCGTCGAGAGTAGTGATTCTAGTCGGTTGGGCGGGTGCCAGCAGCGTTCGTTTGAAGAGCATGCATTTAGTTTTACTAGTGTTTAAGAGCAGTTGGAGGAGTGTTGTATGGCATTGAAGCTTGTTTGGAGGTTTGTTAACACAGTGTCCAATGAAGGGCCAGATGTATACAAAATGGTGTCGTCTGCGTAGAGGTGGATCTGAGAGTCACCAGCAGCAAGAACGACATCATTGATACACACAGAGAAAAGAGTCAGCCCAAGAATTGAACCCTGTGGCACCCCCATAGAGACTGCCATAGGTCCAGACAACAGGCCCTCCGATTTGACACATTGAACTCTATCTGAGAAGTAGTTGGTGAACCAGGCGAGGCAGTCATTAGAGAAACCAAGGCTATTTAGTCTGCCAATAAGAATGCGGTGGTTGACAGAGTCGAAAGCCTTGACCAGGTCGATGAAGACGGCTGCACAGTACTGTCTATTATCAATAGCAGTTATAATATCGTTTAGGACCTTGAGCGTGGCTGAAGTGCACCCATGACCAGCTAGGAAACCGGATTGCATAGCGGAGAAGGTACGGTGGGATTCGAAATGGTTGTTGATCTGTTTGTTAACTTGGCTTTCAAATACTTTCGAAAGGCAGGGCAGGATGGATATAGGTCTGTAACAGTTTGGATCTAGAGTGTCACCCCCTTTGAAGAGGGGGCTGACCGCGGCAGCTTTCCAATCTCTGGGGATCTCAGACGTTACGAAAGAGAGGTTGAACAGGCTAGTAATAGGGGTTGCGACAATTTCGGCGACTAATCTTAGAAAGAAAGGGTCCAGATTGTCTAGCCCAGATGATTTGTAGGGGTCCAGATTTTGCAGCTCTTTCAGAACATCAGCTGTCTGAATTTGTGTGAAGGAGAAGCGGGGGGGGGGGGGCATGGGCAAGTTGCAGCGGAGGGTGCAGAGCTGGTGACCGGGGTAGTGGTAGCGAGGTGGAAAGCATGGCCAGCCGTAGCAAAATGCTTGTTGAAATTCTTGATTATCGTAGATTTATCGGTGGTGATAGTGTTTCCTAGCCTCAGTGCAGTGGGTAGCTGGGAGGAGGTGCTCTTATTCTCCATATACTTTACAGTGTCCCAAAACCTTTTGGAGTTAGTGCTACAGGATGCAAATTTCTGTTTGAAAAAGCTAGCCTTTGCTTTCCTAACTGCTTGTGTATATTGGTTCCTAACTTCCCTGAAAAGTTGTATATCGCGGGGGATATTTGATGCTAATGCAGTACGCCACAGGATGTTTTTGTGCTGGTCAAGGGCAGTCAAGTCTGAGGAGAACCAGGGGCTATATCTGTTCTTAGTTCTGAATGTTATGAATAGGGCATGCTTATTTAAGATGGAGAGGAAAGCACTTTTAAAGAACAACCAGGCATCCTCTACTGACGGAATGAGATCGATGTCACGAACGTCGTATGAAGGAGTGGACCAAAGCGCAGCGTTAGTTGCGAACATACTTGCTTTATTTAATTAAAGCATACACACGAAATAACAAAACAATAAACGACTCGTGAAGTCCACGGTGACAAAGACCGACAAGGAACAAAAACCCACAAACACAAAGTGAAACACAGACAGTTAAATATGGCTCCCAATCAGAGACAACCAGCACACAGCTGACACTCGTTGCCTCTGATTGGGAGTCACTCAGTCAAACATAGAAAATGACGAACTAGAAACACCCAACATAGAAACAGAACACATAGAATGAACACACCCTGGCTCAACATATAGAGTCCCCGAGCCAGGGTGTGACAGTACCCCCCCCTAAAGGCGCGGACTGCGACCGCGCCTAAATACGAGCAAAACAAGGGAGGGCTGGGTGGGCATTCCCCCTCGGAGGCGGCTCCGGCTCCGGGCTTGACCACCACCCTTCCATAATTCCCCCGTAGCGCCCCTGGTCCGGTCTGACCCCGCTGGCTGGATCTGGACTGGACATCGACGGAGCGGATTGCTTACGCTCCGTTGTGGAGCAGCTGACCGGTACCTGATCAGGCACCGGACTGACGACACGCACCCCTGGCTTGGCGCGTGAGGCAGGAACGGACCGGACCTGGCTGACGATGCGCCCCCCTGGCTTGGTGCGTGGAGCAGCAACGGACCGGACCGGGCTGACGATATGCACCCCTGGCTTGGTGCGTGGAGCCGGAACGGGCCTCACCGGACTGACGACTCGCACCCTTGGCTTGGTGCGTGGAGCAGCGACGGGCCGGACCTGGCTGACGACTCGCACCCCGGGCTTGGTGCGAGTAGCAGGAACGGGCTGAACCAGGCTGACGACTCGCACCCCTGACTTGGTGCGAGTGGCAGGAACGGGCTGGACCAGGCTGACGACTCGCACCCCTGGCTTGGTGCGAGTGGCAGGAACGGGCTGAACAAGGCTGACGACTCGCACCCCTGGCTTGGTGCGAGTGGCAGGAACGGGCTGGACCAGGCTGACGACGCACACCGTAGGCTTGGTGCGTGGAGCAGGGACAGGCCGGGCTGGGCTGGCGACGCACACCGTAGGCTTGGTGCGTGGAGCAGGGACAGGCCGGGCTGGGCTGGCGACGCACACCGTAGGCTTGGTGCGTGGAGCAGGGACAGGCCGGGCTGGGCTGGCGACGCACACCGTAGGCTTGGTGCGTGGAGCAGGGACAGGCCGGGCTGGGCTGGCGACGCACACCGTAGGCTTGGTGCGTGGAGCAGGGACAGGCCGGGCTGGGCTGGCGACGCACCCCGTAGGCTTGGTGCGTGGAGCAGGAACAGGCCGGGCTGGGCTGTCGACGCACACCGTAGGCTTGGTGCGTGGAGCAGGGACAGGCCGGGCTGGGCTGGCGACGCACACCGTAGGCTTGGTGCGTGGAGCAGGAACAGGCCGGGCTGGGCTGGCGACGCACACCGTAGGTTTGGTGCGTGGAGCAGGAACAGGCCGGACCGTACTGGGAACACACACCACTGGCCTTAAACGGGGATCAGGAACGGGCCGGACCGGACTGGCAATACACCTCAGTACCTCTCGCCGTGCCTCTACAACTTCCTTCCCTCCTCTCGCCAATGGCTCCCGTAACCCGGTGGCCTTCTCTCCTCGTCTCCCATTTCGCCCTGTGGCAGCCTCCTGCTGCCCAGTCGCCCATGCCGTGTGCCCCCCCCTAAAAAATTCTTGGGGGTGCCTCTCGTCCGTCCGACGATGGCACTGCTGACGCCGCTGCTCCTCTCTCGCCAGGGCCTTAATCCTACCCCAAGGTCCCTTGCCCCCGAGCATGTCCTCCCAGGACCACGATTTGCCCACCTGGGCCATCGCCAGCCTCTCCATCTCCTTTCCCGGCGCTTCCTCCCATGTCCAGTCTGCCTGCTCCTGGACACGCTGCTTGGTCCTTTTATGGTGGGTTTTTCTGTCACGAACGTCATATGAAGGAGTGGACCAAAGCGCAGCGTTAGTTGCGAACATACTTGCTTTATTTAATTAAAGCATACACACGAAATAACAAAACAATAAACGACTCGTGAAGTCCACGGTGACAAAGACCGACAAGGAACAAAAACCCACAAACACAAAGTGAAACACAGACAGTTAAATATGGCTCCCAATCAGAGACAACCAGCACACAGCTGACACTCGTTGCCTCTGATTGGGAGTCACTCAGTCAAACATAGAAAATGACGAACTAGAAACACCCAACATAGAAACAGAACACATAGAATGAACACACCCTGGCTCAACATATAGAGTCCCCGAGCCAGGGTGTGACAATCGATATCCGTCCAGGATACCTGGGCCAGGTCAATTAGGAAGGCCTGCTCGCTAAAGTGTTTTAGGGAGCGTTTGACAGTGATGAGGGGTGGTCGTTTGACCGCGGACCCGTTACGGAAGCAGGCAATAAGGCAGTGATCGCTGAGATCGTGGTTGAAGACAGTGGAGGTGTATTTAGAGGGTAAGTTAGTCAGGATGATATCTATAAGGGTGCCCATGTTTATGGATTTAGGGTTGTACCTGGTAGGTTTGTTGATCATTTGTGTGAGATTGAGGGCATCTAGTTTGGATTTTAGGATGGCCGGGGTGTTAAGCATATCCCAGTTTAGGTCACCAAGCAGTACGAACTCTGAGGATAGATGGGGGGCAATCAATTCACATATGGTGTCCAGGGCACAGCAGGGGGCTGAGGGAGGTCTGTAGCAAGCAGCAACAGTGAGATACTTATTTCTGGAAAGGTGGATTTTTGGAAGTAGGAGCTCAAACTGTTTGGGCACAGACCTGGATAGTATGATAGAGCTCTGCAGGCTATCTCTACAGTAGATTGCAACTCCACCCCCTTTGGCAGTTCTATCTAGATGGAAAATGTTGTAGTTGGGGATGGACATTTCTGAATTTTTGGTGGCCTTCCTAAGCCAGGATTCAGACACTGCTAGAACATCAGGGTTAGCGGAGTGTGCTAACGCAGTGAATAACTCAAACTTAGGGAGGAGGCTTCTGATGTTAATATGCAAAGAAAACAATGCTTTTACGGTTACAGAAGTCAACAAATGATAGCTCCTGGGGAGTAGGAGTGATACTGGGGGCTGCAGGGCCTGGGTTAACCACTATATCACCAGAGGAACAGAGGAGGACTAGAATAAGGATACGGCTAAAGGCTTTAGGAACTGGTCTTCTAGTGTGTTGGGTACAGAGAGTAAAGGGGGCAGATTTCCGGGCGTTGTAGAATAGATTCAGGGCATTATGTACAGACAAGGATATGGAAGGATATGAGTACAGGGGAGGTAAATCTAAGCGTTGGGTAACAATGAAAGAGATAGCATCACTGGAGGCACCAATTGAGCCGGTCTCCACGTGTATGGGATGTGGAACAAAGGAGCTATTTAAGGCAGTTTGAGAGGGACTTGGAGCTCTACAGTGAAATTGTATAATAAGAACTAACTGGAACAGCAATAGGCAAGGCATATTGACAGGTGAGAGAGGCATAAAGCAATCACTGGTGTTATTCGAGAGGGCTAAGACAACAACTTGTAAAGGCGATGAAAGTTTGGGCTGAGGCTAAACAGATAAACAGGACAGGGTACCGTGTAAAGGAACAGTCCAGCAGGCATCAGCTGTGCAGCTGAGTGATCATAAGGTCCAGTGAACAGCAATATGTGAGTCCGAGAGCAGTTCGAATTGGTGCTACAGCACAGGCTAGCAGGAAGCACGGCTGTTGTTTGCGTGTGCTAGCGGGCCGGGGCTAGCAGATGGATCTTCGTCGTCATCGCAACGGGAAGCCTGTTGAAACCACAGACGATTACGTTGGCAGTCCAGTCGTGTTGGATCGGCGGGGTTCCGTGTCGACTCTAGGAGGTCCCGTCTGGTTTACAGAGAGGTAGATAGCCGGGAGATGGGCCTGACTCGAGGCTAGCTCAAGGCTGATAAGCCAACAACAACATCCATTCGGTTGCAGCTAGCTAGTTGCGATGATCCGGAGTTAAAGGTCCAGTGATTCAGTGATTCTGGCAGAAGAAACTATATGTTCTGGGTCGATAACGCGCTGTGCAGACTGGCCGAATAATAGTCCAGACTAGAGCTGGCTGGTGGGTGGTGCAGGCCACGGACAATGGTGAAAAAACGCTAACGGTGGCTAAAAGCAAGTAGCTAGTTAGCTGGCTACTCCCGTCCGGTAGACAGAGAGGTAGATACAGTGGGGAGAACAAGTATTTGATACACTGCCAATTTTGCAGGTTTTCCTACATACAAAGTTTTCCTACATACTCCTCCTCTGTTCCTCTGGTGATGTAGAGGTTAACCCAGGCCCTGTAGCCCCCAGTATCACTCCTACTCCCCAGGCGTTATCATTTGTGACTTCCGTCTCGCTTCCGCATTGTCTCCGTGCTGTTGTTGCTGTGCTGTTTGTTGCTACTTGGCTACCTGCCAAACTATTCACGTTTTACTTTTAATAAACGTTTAATCAATCTCTGTGTTCAACAAATTTACCAACTTTTTAGTTTTGTCCTCACTCATCTTTTTTCGTTAAACTTTTTCACCCCGGACGTTTATCCCGAGACAGAAGAGTCATTTTCCTGTGCGTTTTAGCTGCCAACTTTAAGTTATTTTCCTTTTTTCCATCGCAACTTTTTTCCCTTATTCAACTTTTTCACTCCGGACGCTTTATCTGGACATGATTCGTCAACATCTTCAACATCTTCAACAGCCGAAGCTAAGTAGTAACATTAACATGATGTCTTCTAATTGCAGTCGCTGTACTCATAATATACAGGAGAATTCTCGCCTTACGGCGAGAATAGCTGTGCTACAAGCCCAGCTTCAGACGCAATCGTTAGGCAAGGGCAATATCAGTGTAGGAAAGGAAGAAACAGCGTCTGTGCCACCAGTAAGTACAGACAGTAACGTTAGTATAAATCCCCCCGCACAGTCCCCGCAGCCGGACAACTTTCTCATGGCTTCTGGAGGGAAATACTGCTGGAATGCTCAACCGGTGTCGCTCATTCAGCCGACAGAAACCTTCAACCGGTTTTCCCCATTATGTAGCGAGTCGGAGTCTGAGTCTGAGTCTTCTCTAGTCTCTACTCCTCCCGTTACGGGGTCTGAGACTCCGAAGGCTCCCACCATTAGCTCTGACAAATTGAAAACCCTAGTCATTGGCGACTCCATTACCCGCAGTATTAGACTTAAAACGAATCACCCAGCGATCATACACTGTTTACCAGGGGGCAGGGCTACCGACGTTAAGGCTAATCTAAAGATGGTGCTGGCTAAAGCTAAAACTGGCGAGTGTAGAGAGTATAGAGATATTGTTATCCACGTCGGCACCAACGATGTTAGGATGAAACAGTCAGAGGTCACCAAGTGCAACATAGCTTCAGCGTGTAAATCAGCTAGAAAGATGTGTCGGCATCGAGTAATTGTCTCTGGCCCCCTCCCAGTTAGGGGAAGTGACGAGCTCTACAGCAGAGTCTCAGCACTTAATCGCTGGTTGAAAACTGTTTTCTGCCCCTCCCAAAAGATAACATTTGTGGATAATTGGCCCTCTTTCTGGGACTCACCCACAAACAGGATCAAGCCTGACCTGCTGAGGAGTGACGGACTCCATCCTAGCTGGAGGGGTGCTCTCCTCTTATCTACCAACATAGATAGGGCTCTAACTCCTCTAGCCCCACAGTGAAATAGGGTGCAGGCCAGGCAGCAGGCTGTTAGCCAACCTGCCAGCTTAGTGGAGTCTGCCAATAGCACAGTCAGTGTAGTCAGCTCAGCCATACCCATTGAGACTGTGTCTGTGCCTCGACCTAGGTTGGGCAAAACTAAACATGGCGGTGTTCACCCTAGCAATCTTATTAGGATAAAGACCTCCTCCATTCCTGCCATTATTGAAAGAGATTGTGATACCTCACATCTCAAAATAGGGTTACTTAATGTTAGATCCCTCACTTCAAAGGCAGTCATAGTCAATGAACTAATCACTGATCATAATCTTGATGTGATTGGCCTGACTGAAACATGGCTTAAGCCTGATGAATTTGCTGTGTTAAATGAGGCCTCACCTCCTGGTTACACTAGTGACCATATTCCCCGTGCATCCCGCAAAGGCGGAGGTGTTGCTAACATTTACGATAGCAAATTTCAATTTACAAAAAAAAAAATGGCGTTTTCATCTTTTGAGCTTCTAGTCATGAAATCTATGCAGCCTACTCAATCACTTTTTATAGCTACTGTTTACAGGCCTCCTGGGCCATATACAGCGTTCCTCTCTGAGTTTCCTGAATTCCTATCAGACCTTGTAGTCATAGCAGATCATATTCTAATTTTTGGTGATTTTAATATTCACATGGAGAAGTCCACAGACCCACTCCAAAAGTCTTTCGGAGCCATTATCGACTCAGTGGGTTTTGTCCAACATGTCTCTGGACCTACTCACTGCCACAGTCATACTCTGGACCTAGTTTTGTCCCATGGAATAAATGTTGTAGATCTTAATGTTTTTCCACAAAATCCTGGACTATCGGACCACCATTTTATTACGTTTGCAATCGCAACAAATAATCTGCTCAGACCCCAACCAAGGAGCATCAAAAGTCGTGCTATAAATTCTCAGACAACACAAAAATTAATTGATGCCCTTCCAGACTCCTTCTGCCTACCCAAGGACGTCAGAGGACAAAAATCAGTTAACCACTTAACTGAGGAACTCAATTTAACCTTGCGCAATACCCTAGATGCAGTTGCACCCCTAAAAACGAAAAACATTTGTCATAAGAAACTAGCTCCCTGGTATACAGAAAATACCCGAGCTTTGAAGCAAGCTTCCAGGAAATTGGAACGGAAATGGCGCCACACCAAACTGGAAGTCTTCCGACTAGCTTGGAAAGACAGTACCGTGCAGTACCGAAGAGCCCTCACTGCTGCTCGATCATCCTACTTTTCCAACTTAATCGAGGAAAATAAGAACAATCCAAAATTTCTTTTTGATACTGTTGCAAAGCTAACTAAAAAGCAGCATTCCCCAAGAGAGGATGGCTTTCACTTCAGCAGTGATAAATTCATGAACTTCTTTGAGGAAAAGATCATGACCATTAGAAAGCAAATTACGGACTCCTCTTTGAATCTGCGTATTCCTCCAGGGCTTAGCTGTCCTGGATCTGCACAGCTCTGCGAGGGCCTGGGATCGGGAGAGACACTTAAGTGTTTTAGTACTATATCTCTTGACACAATGATGAAAATAATCATGGCCTCTAAACCTTCAAGCTGCATACTGGATCCTATTCCTACTAAACTGCTGAAGGAGCTGCTTCCTGTGCTTGGCCCTCCTATGTTGAACATAATAAACAGCTCTCTATCCACCGGATGTGTACCAAACTCACTAAAAGTGGCAGTGATAAAGCCTCTCTTGAAAAAGCCAAACCTTGACCCGGAAAATATAAAAAACTATCGGCCTATATCGAATCTTCCATTCCTCTCAAAAATTTTAGAAAAAGCTGTTGCGCAGCAACTCACTGCCTTTCTGAAGACAAACAATGTATACGAAATGCTTCAGTCTGGTTTTAGACCCCATCATAGCACTGAGACTGCACTTGTGAAGGTGGTAAATGACCTTTTAATGGCGTCAGACCGAGGCTCTGCATCTGTCCTCGTGCTACTAGACCTTAGTGCTGCCTTTGACACCATCGATCACCACATTCTTTTGGAGAGACTGGAAACCCAAATTGGTCTACACGGACAAGTTCTGGCCTGGTTTAGATCCTACCTGTCGGAAAGATATCAGTTTGTCTCTGTGAATGGTCTGTCCTCCGACAAATCAACTGTACATTTCGGTGTTCCTCAAGGTTCCGTTTTAGGACCACTATTGTTTTCACTATATATTTTACCTCTTGGGGATGTTATTCGAAAACATAATGTTAACTTTCACTGCTATGCGGATGACACACAGCTGTACATTTCAATGAAGCATGGTGAAGCCCCAAAATTGCCCTCGCTAGAAGCCTGTGTTTCAGACATAAGGAAGTGGATGGCTGAAAACTTTTTACTTTTAAACTCGGACAAAACAGAGATGCTTGTTCTAGGTCCCAAGAAACAAAGAGATCTTCTGTTAAATCTGACAATTCATCTTGATGGTTGTAAAGTCGTCTCAAATAAAACTGTGAAGGACCTAGGCGTTACTCTTGACCCTGATCTCTCTTTTGACGAACATATCAAGACTGTTTCAAGGACAGCTTTTTTCCATCTACGTAACATTGCAAAAATCAGAAATGTTCTGTCCAAAAATGATGCAGAAAAATTAATCCATGCATTTGTTACTTCTAGGTTAGACTACTGCAATGCTCTATTTTCCGGCTACCCGGATAAAGCACTAAATAAACTTCAGTTAGTGCTAAATACGGCTGCTAGAATCCTGACTAGAACCAAGATATTTGATCATATTACTCCAGTGCTAGCTTCCCTACACTGGCTTCCTGTTAAGGCAAGGGCTGATTTCAAGGTTTTACTGTTAACCTATAAAGCGTTACATGGGCTTGCTCCTACCTATCTTTCCGAGTTGGTCCTGCCGTACATACCAATACGTACGCTACGGTCACAAGACGCAGGCCTCCTAATTGTCCCTAGAATTTCTAAGCAAACAGCGGGAGGCAGGGCTTTCTCCTATAGATCTCCATTTTTATGGAACAGTCTGCCTACCCATGTGAGAGACGCAGACTCAGTCTCAACCTTTAAGTCTTTACTGAAGACTTATCTCTTCAGTAGGTCATATGATTGAGTGTAGTCTGGCCCAGGAGTGTGAAGGTGAACGGAAAGGCTGGAGCAACGAACAGCCCTTGCTGTCTCTGCCAGGCCGGTTCCCCTCTCCACTGGGGTTCTCTGCCTCTAACCCTGTTGCAGGGGCTGAGTCACTGGCTTGCTGGTGCTCTTTCATGCCGTCCCTGGGAGGGGTGCGTCACTTGAGTGGGTTGAGTTACTGACGTGATCTTCCTGTCTGGGTTGGCGCCCCCCCCCCTTGGTTTGTGCTGTGGTGGAGACCTCTGTGGGCTATACTCGGCCTTGTCTCAGGATTGTAAGTTGGTGGTTGGGGATATCCCTCTAGTGGTGCGGGGGCTGTGCTTTGGCGGAGTGGGTGGGGTTATATCCTTCCTGTTTGGCCCTGTCCGGGGGTTTCTTCGGATGGGGCCACAGTGTCTCCGGACCGCTCCTGTCTCAGCCTCCAGTATTTATGCTGCAGTAGTTTATGTGTCGGGGGGCTGGGGTTAGTTGGTTATACCTGGAGTACTTCTCCTGTCTTATCCAGTGTCCTGTGTGAATTTAAGTATGCTCTCTCTAATTCTCTCGTTCTCTCTTTCTCTCCGAGAACCTGAGCCCTAGGACCATACGTCAGGACTACCGGGCATGATGACACCTTGCTGTCCCCAGTCCGCCTGGCCTTGCTGCTATTCCAGTTTCAACTGTTCTGCCTGCGGCTACGAAACCCCTACCTGTCCCAGACCTGCTGTTTTCAACTCTTAATGATCGGCTATGAAAAGCCAACTGAGAGACCTGAGCCCTAGGACCATACGTCGGGACTACCGGCCGTGGTGACTCCTTGCTGTCCCCAGTCCGCCTGGCCTTGCTGCTATTCCAGTTTAAACTGTTCTGCCTGCGGTTATGGAACCCCTACCTGTCCCAGACCTGCTGTTTTCAAACTCTTAATGATCGGCTATGAAAAGCCAACTGAGATTTATTCCTGATTATTATTTGACCATGCTTGTCACTTATGAACATTTTTGAACATCTTGGCATGGTTCTGTTATAATCTCCACCCGGCACAGCCAGAAGAGGACTGGCCACCCCTCATAGCCTGGTTCCTCTCTAGGTTTCTTCCTAGGTTTTCGCCTTTCTAGGGAGTTTTTCCTAGCCACCGTGCTTCTACACCTGCATTACTAGCTGTTTGGGGTTTTAGGCTGGGTTTCTGTACAGCACTTCGAGATATTAGCTGATGTAAGAAGGGCTATATAAAATAAAATTGATTGATTGATTGATGTAGAGGTCGGTAATTTATTTTGTAAAGATTTTTTTATTATTTTTTTTCGGGGGGGAATGGATCAGCTTAATATTGCAGATAGATTGTATCTTCTATCAATGTAATTGTCTGCATCACTTCCAATCCCCCATGTTTTTTTTAATATTTTTATATATATATTCCCCTTTATTACTTTTCAACCCCACCATCCTTTCCCTACTTGGAGTAAATTAGTGAACAACAACGCCCAGGCCCCTACTTCCGGTCTATACTTACTATCTACACCTTATGGACAGAGTTAATTTTACAATAATTATATATATATATATATATATATATATATATATATATTTTTTTTTTTTTTTTTATTTTTTTTTTTTGCTCCTGAACTTCTTCTACTCTCAACCTCTCCGATCATTTTCATGATGTCCATCCGGTTTGCTTCTAAATGCCATATCTTTCTAACTGTGCTATTATTAGCTATCTTTGTTATTATTTGTTGTTATTTGTTATTAGTCCCATCCTTCAACTCTATTCAATACCTCCCATCTATCTCTTAACACCATCCATATAGGATTTCTATTTGCCATATATATTTCAACCGTACTGTGATGTTTTACACAAGTTCTGAACCTTTCTATTCTCATTGCTTCTACAGATTGTGAATTAAAAATAAACATTTTTGCTAAAAGTATTATTATATTATTGATTGATTGACTATGACTTTTCAGATCACCCAGTAATGCTATCTGCAAGGTTAGTTCCAGGTAAATATTGCAATCCTTTAGCCATTCCTGGACCTGTGTCCAAAAACAAGCTACAAATGGACAGAACCAAAACAAATGATCTAATGATTCTGTCTCTTCACAGCAAAATCTGCAGAGCTGGGAAGATTGTATCCCCCATATAAATAACATTCTATTGGTAGCAAGAATTTTATATAATAATTTAAATTGAAAGATTCTAATTTTTGAATCCGGTGTCATTTTGCGTGTCAGTTCATAAACACTATGCCATGGGATCGGTACGTCAAAGATCTCTTCCCAACTATTTTGCAATCTATATGGGACGGCTGTCAATCCTTTGGTCCTTAAGTGAAACTGATATACTTTTTTATTTATCACAGTTTTCCTTAACCAATTATGTTCTTTAATGCAAGGCCGACAGACAAGTTCCTTACTTTCTCCCCCTTCAACTTTCCTCTTCCACTTTTGCGGTAAGGCTGCAATTATTTGGTTGTAATTTTGGGTAGAGCAGACATTTCCATATGTTTTTGTTAGCTGCATGTGCGACATAACTCCACCAGTCCTACCGATGATATCATTTACGAAGATTATACCTTTTTTAAACATTCTGTCAAAAAATAAAGGTTTTTTGTCAATTAGTATATTTGAATTTAACCACAATATTTGTTGCATTATTTGTTCTGTCGTTTCTGGAGGATTAAATTGAAATTGCAACCAACTTTCTATTGCTTGTTTTAGAAATAGTGACATTTGGGAGATTATTTCCTTTTCAAGTAACTGAAAGTGAGAGGTTGTAATCTGAATAAAGGGAAAAATGCCTTTCTTGAACATTGGGTGAGACAATCTTACTAATTTGCTTGAGAACCAGTTCGGATTTAAGTATAACTTTTGGATGACTGAAGATTTTAGTGATAGGTCTAATGCTTTAATATTTAATAATTTCTGTCCTCCGAATTCATATTCATTATATAAATATGCTCTTTTAATTTTGTCTGGCTTGCCGTTCCAAATAAAATTGAATATTTTTTTCTCATATAATTTAAAAAACTGTTTGCTAGGCGTAGGCAAGACCATAAGCAAATAGGTAAACTGGGATAATACTAAAGAGTTAATCAGGGTGATTTTTCCACAAATTGACAGGTATTTTCCTTTCCATGGTAGTAAGATCTTATCTATTTTTGCTAACTTTCTATTAAAATTTATTGAAGTGAGATCATTTATTTCCTTTGGGATATGTATTCCGAGTATATCCACATCACCATCAGACCATTGTATTGGTAAACTACATGGTAATGTAAAAATTGTATTTTTTAGTGATCCAATACGTAATATAGTACATTTGTCATAATTTGGTTTTAATCCAGAGAGGTTAGAAAATGTATCTAGATCCTCTATGAGGCTGTGGAGGGATTCTAGTTGTGGATCTAAAAGAAAACATGAATCATCTGCGTACAATGACACCTTTGTTTTTAAGCCCTGTATTTCTAATCCTCTGATATTATTATTGGATCTGATTTTAATAGCTAACATCTCAATGGCCACAATAAATAGATATGCCGATAGTGGACAACCTTGTTTCACTCCTCTTGACAGTTTAAAACTTTCTGAGAAATAGCCATTATTTACTATTTTACACCTAGGGTTACTATACATGATTTTGACCCATTTTATAAGAGATTCTCCAAAATTGAAATGCTCCAGGCATTTATATATAAACCCCAGTCGAACTTTATCAAATGCCTTTTCGAAGTCTGCTATGAATAGCAGGCCTGGTTTCCCATATTTTCCATAGTGTTCTATTGTTTCCAATACTTGCCTTATATTATCTCCAATGTATCTTCCATGTAAAAAACCTGTCTGATTAGAATGAATAATATCCGACAATACCTTTTTAATTCTATGCGCTATACATTTTGCTAGGATTTTTGCATCACAACACTGAAGTGTAAGGGGCCTCCAATTTTGTAAATGGACTGGATCTTTATATTTTCCACTTGTATCCTGTTTCAGTAATAATGAGATCAGACCTTCTTCTTGAGTGTCAGATAATCTACCATTTACATAGGAGTGGTTAAAACATGCTAATAACGGTCCTCTTAGTATATCAAAAAAGGTTTGGTATACCTCGATTGGTATGCCATCCAACCCTGGAGTTTTCCCGGACTTAAAGTCTTTAATTGCATCCAGAAGTTCCTCCTCTGTAATTTCACCTTCACATGAGTCTTTCTGTGTGGCTGTTAATTTGACATTATCAATAGAAAAAAAATCTCTACAATTAGCTTCAGTTAGAGGAGATGGAGGCGACTGAAAAGAAAACATATGCTTAAAGTACTTTGTTTCTTCCTTCAAAATATCATTTGGTGAATTATGGGTGACTTCGTCAATTGTAACCAGTTTCATTAAGTTCTTTTTGGTAGCATTCCTATGTTGAAGATTAAAAAAGAATTTTGTGCATTTTTCCCCATATTCCATCCAGTTTGCTTTATTTTTATAATATATTACACTTGATCTTTCTTGAATAAGTTTTTCCATTTATTTTTGTTTTTCCTCTCATTTATTCTGAGCCTCTATGTTACAGTTTTTATTGCCATCTATCTGTTCTGTTAGACTTTCTATTTCCTTTCTTAGTATAAACTCTTTTGACCTAAATTGCTTTTGTTTTCGAGATGAGTACTGAATTGCATGGCCTCTAAAGGCACATTTAAAGGTGTCCCATACAATAAGGGGATTCGCTGTACCTATGTTATGTTGGAAAAAGTCAGTTATAAATTCCTTTGTTCTAATTATAAATAAATTATCATCCAATAGGCTTTGATTAAATTTCCAATATCCTCGCCCACGTGGAAATTCAGTCAGAGTAATGTATATGCCTATTATATGATGGTCCGACCGCATTCTGTCCCCTGTCAACACTTTTTTTACTTTTGGTGCCAACGAGAATGAGATAAGAAAGAAGTCAAGACGACTAGCTTGATTCAGTCTCCGCCATGTATATCTCACTAGATCAGCATATTTAAGCCTCCATATATCTACTAGTTCTAATGTATCCATGACATTCACAATTTCCTTAAGAGCATGTGGGTGATTGTTTGTGGTGTGATTTCCTTTTCGGTCCATTGAGCTATTTAAAACAGTATTATAATCCCCCACCATAATAATATTGTCTTGAGTTGCTTGCAGGCTTGATAATTTATTATATATATTGTCAAAGAATTGTGGATCATCATTATTTGGTCCGTAAAGGTTAACGAGCCATATCTGTTTATGGTCCAATACCATATTTAAAATAATCCATCTACCTTGCGTATCTATTTGGACAATTTGCACATTCGGATCGAAATTACTATTAATTAATATCATCACCCCTTTTGAATTTCTTTGCCAATGGGAGAAGTATATTTCCCCCCCCCCATTCTTTTTTCCACGCTACTTCATCTCGAATTGTTGAATGAGTTTCCTGTATACAATAGATATTATATTCCTTCTCTTTGAGCCATGTAAATACTGTTCTTCTTTTGTTATTATCAGCTAAGCCATTACAATTATAACTGGCTATACTTATTTCACCATACACCATAATGAGACACAAGTTTCAAGTCTATTTATCATTATATATGTTTGTAAATTTACCAATAAAAAATAGCGTAATGATTGAGTGTCCATATAACTGTACCGTGATATTTGCATTGCTACGGAGTAACCCTTCAATTGTTCTCCACTAATTCCCCCGCTAAAGCCCCTCCCCATCCCAAGTTGAGCCGTCATCCCAGTGATCAGCATCCCACCCACGTCCCTCCGTATCCCTAAGGCCCCGAGAGGCCAGGACCCATCCATCGAAAACAGCACACAGTGCCACCCACAAAACAGAAGCAGATTAACCGCCAAAAGCATTTCCAATGCTTTCACCTCTATATATATATACAGTGGGGAGAACAAGTATTTGATACACTGCCGATTTTGCAGGTTTTCCTACTTACAAAGCATGTAGAGGTCTGTAATTTTTATCCTAGGTACACTTCAACTGTGAGAGACGGAATCTAAAACAAAAATCCAGAAAATCAAATTGTATGATTTTTAAGTAATTAATTTGCATTTTATTGCATGACATAAGTATTTGATACATCAGAAAAGCAGAACTTAATATTTGGTACAGAAACCTTTGTTTGCAATTACAGAGATCATACGTTTCCTGTAGGTCTTGACCAGGTTTGCACACACTGCAGCAGGGATTTTGGCCCACTCCTCCATACATACCTTCTCCAGATCATTCAGGTTTCGGGGCTGTCGCTGGGCAATAAGGACTTTCAGCTCCCTCCAAAGATTTTCTATTGGGTTCAGGTCTGGAGACTGGCTATGCCACTCCAGGACCTTGAGATGCTTCTTACGGAGCCACTCCTTAGTTGCCCTGGCTGTGTGTTTCAGGTTGTTGTCATGCTGGAAGACCCAGCCACGACCCATCTTCAATGCTCTTACTGAGGGAAGGAGGTTGTTGGCCAAGATCTCGCGATACATGGCCCCATCCATCCTCCCCTCAATACGATGCAGTCGTCCTGTCCCCTTTGCAGAAAAGCATCCCCAAAGAATGATGTTTCCACCTCCATGCTTCACGGTTGGGATGGTGTTCTTGGGACTGTACTCATCCTTCTTCTTCCTCCAAACACGGTGATTGGAATTTAGACCAAAAAGCTCTATTTTTGTCTCATTAGACCACATGACTTTCTCCCATTCCTCCTCTGGATCATCCAGATGGTCATTGGCAAACTTCAGACAGGCCTGGACATGCGCTGGCTTGAGCAGGGGGACCTTGCGTGCGCTGCAGGATTTTAATCCATGACGGCGTAGTGTGTTACTAATGGTTTTCTTTGAGACTGTGGTCCCAGCTCTCTTCAGGTCATTGACCAGGTCCTGCCGTGTAGTTCTGGGCTGATCCCTCACCTTCCTCATGATCATTGATGCCCCACGAGGTGAGATCTTGCATGGAGCCCCAGACCGAGGATGATTGACCGTCATCTTGAACTTCTTCCATTTTCTAATAATTGCGCCAACAGTTGTTGCCTTCTCACCAAACTGCTTGCCTATTGTCCTGTAGCCCATCCCATCCTTGTGCAGGTCTACAATTTTATCCCTGATGTCCTTACACAGCTCTCTGGTCTTGGCCATTGTGGAGAGGTTGGAGTCTGTTTGATTGAGTGTGTGGACAGGTGTCTTTTATACAGGTAACGAGTTCAAACAGGTGCAGTTAATACAGGTAATGAGTGGAGAACAGGAGGGCTTCTTAAAGAAAAACTAACAGGTCTGTGAGAGCCGGAATTCTTACTGGTTGGTAGGTGATCAAATACTTATGTCATGCAATAAAATGCAAATTAATTACTTAAAAATCATACAATGTGATTTTCTGGATTTTTGTTTTAGATTCCGTCTCTCACAGTTGAAGTGTACCTATGATAAATATTACAGACCTCTACATGCTTTGTAAGTAGGAAAACCTGCAAAATCGGCAGTGTATCAAATACTTGTTCTCCCCACTGTATATCTATATAACTATTTTTTTATTTTTTATTATGCATATCCTATTTTCCATCATTATCAATTAATATGCGTAATAATGTCGGCAGTTCACGCATAGGATTCTAACATATAACCCGGATTGCCATTGTATTACATTTAATTCATTGACAAGCAATTATTATCCTAGCAAATAATTCCTGCGGTCCATCCCATACCCCCGCCCCCCCAACATCCCCACCCCCCCACAACAGATGCCAGACAAGCACACACGCACATACTCACATACTCCAACATACTCAACCCCCCTCCTCCACAATCCACCATAAAATCCGATACTCAACGGCTGTTATATCCCAGAGCCCAACTCGAGAAATAACTTGATCTACGAGTGCACATACAGTTAAAGCTGATTGAGAAAGCATGCAGATTGAGCAGAAATTGATAACAATGTGAGATTTGATTAATCTACTTAATCTATGTCAAGTCCTATGTGATGGAGATCAGATCCACCCTCTTCACCTGAGACACAAACACTCTGATCCCCTGTTGTAACCATTTTCCCAAGCATCTCCATGCGGTCAGACCTTTGATTATTTTGTGCCACCTGGGCCACAATGATAAACCCCCTCTCTGATTGTCCGAGTGTGACCCCCTCCCCATGGGTTACTGCAGCCAGTGTTGCCAGCACTGCCACTACCTGGGTGGGCGTACCCCACCGGAATCCCCACCGGCTAGGTAAAAGGTCGTCAAGGTTCTCATTAGCAGCTTTGAGAATTTCCTTGTATATTATGCTCTCCCATCAGGGGGCTCTGGCTTTGTAGGACCAACCCTGCCAGGCAGGCTCAGAATCTTGAGGGGGCGGTGCTGCTCAAGTAGGTCTCTGACCGCATTTATTTCTCTGTTTAGGCTGCATATTCACAGCAGGTCCATAAAATAGATGGGAACTTCTCTTTGGTGTATGGGTCGCTCAGGTGGGTGTCCAGGTTATAGGGTTAGGGATCTTTCCATCAGGATAGGACAATGAATAATTAGATTAGATGTATACTATATTTAAAAATGTATATCCCTCATCTACACAAAATTGAAAGCTCTCTCTCTCACTACCCCTGCTCATAGACCCCCGGTTGGCTCTGGGATATGCAACCATTTCCCCTCTCACTCACTTAACGCCGCACCTTTTCAAACACAAAAATGCACACCACATGGTTGACTGCGGAAGAAATGGGCAGAGCGTGCAAACGCACCCGCATCCACATCTGGAGGGGGAATGGACGCCAGAGAGAACACAGGACCAACCACAACAACCATCCGCCAAAACAACAACCTCCCGCCAAAAAAGCCATGTTCTAATTATTTGTATTTAAAGATGTATTATTCTGCTTGTTATATCGTTTTATCCATTTATAAAATACTATACTTACTATAAATGTTATTTAATATTACAATCCCTATCATTGCTAGTATCAGGTGCTCCAATATTTGACTCCTCTATTACAACTTTTAGAATAGCCATGGAGTAGTCTTTGTGTCTCTGAACATTTGGTTGTCAATATATAATTTATCCACCACTAGTGCAACACGTTTCCCTTTTAATCTGTTTTCCTTGAAGATTGGATACAGAACTTTGCGCCTTTCTACAATCTCCCTCGGGAACTGATCATTCATGCCTATTTTCGTGCCAGCAAGTCTTTTTCCTAGGCTTTTCACCATAACTTTATCCTTAAAAAAAGCAAATTTGACAACGATTGGGCGCTCATATTTCTGTCCTCTTTTTCAGAAACGATGTACACGCTCGAGTTGGATTTTATCGACAGCCTCGAGTGGGATTTGGTCGGTAATTTTTATCATAGGTACACTTCAACTGTGAGAGACAGAATCTAAAACAAAAATCCAGAAAATCACATTGTATGATTTTTAAGTAATTAATTTGCATTTTATTGCATGACATAAGTATTTGATCACCTACCAACCAGTAAGAATTCCGGCTCTCACAGACCTGTTAGTTTTTCTTTAAGAAGCCCTCCTGTTCTCCACTCATTACCTGTATTAACTGCCCCTGTTTGAACTCGTTACCTGTATAAAAGACACCTGTCCACACACTCAATCAAACAGACTCCAACCTCTCCACAATGGCCAAGACCATAGAGCTGTGTAAGGACATCAGGGATAAAATTGTAGACCTGCACAAGGCTGGGATGGGCTACAGGACAATAGGCAAGCAGCTTGGTGAGAAGGCAACAACTGTTGGCGCAATTATTAGAAAATGGAAGAAGTTCAAGATGACGGTCAATCACCCTCGGTCTGGGGCTCCATGCAAGATCTCACCTTGTGGGGCATCAATAATCATGAGGAAGGTGAGGGATCAGCCCAGAACTACATGGCAGGACCTGGTCAATGACCTGAAGAGAGCTGGGACCACAGTCTCAAAGAAAACCATTAGTAACACACTACGCCGTCATGGATTAAAATCCTGCAGCGCACGCAAGCTCCCCCTGCTCAAGCCAGCGTATGTCCAGGCCCGTCTGAAGTTTGCCAATGACCATCTGGATGATCCAGAGGAGGAATGGGAGAAGGTCATGTGGTCTAATGAGACAAAAATAGAGCTTTTTGGTCTAAACTCCACTCGCCGTGTTTGGAGGAAGAAGAAGGATGAGTACAACCCCAAGAACACCATCCCAACCGTGAAGCATAGAGGTGGAAACATCATTCTTTGGGGATGCTTTTCTGCAAAGGGGACAGGACGACTGCACCGTATTGAGGGGAGGATGGATGGGGCCATGTATCGCAAGATCTTGGCCAACAACCTCCTTCCCACAGTAAGAGCATTGAAGATGGGTCGTGGCTGGGTCTTCCAGCATGACAACGACCCGAAACACACAGCCAGGGCAACCAAGGAGTGGCTCCGTAAGAAGCATCTCAAGGTCCTGGAGTGGCCTAGCCAGTCTCCAGACCTGAACCCAATAGAAAATATTTGGAGGGAGCTGAAAGTCCGTATTGCCCAGCGACAGCCCCGAAACCTGAAGGATCTGGAGAAGGTCTGTATGGAGGAGTGGGCCAAAATCCCTGCTGCAGTGTGTGCAAACCTGGTCAAGACCTACAGGAAATGCATGATCTCTGTAATTGCAAACAAAGGTTTCTGTACCAAATATTAAGTTCTGCTTTTCTGATGTATCAAATACTTATGTCATGCAATACAATGCAAATTAATTACTTAAAAATCATACAATGTGATTTTCTGGATTTTTGTTTTAGATTCCGTCTCTCACAGTTGAAGTGTACCTATGATAAAAAATTACAGACCTCTACATGCTTTGTAAGTTGGAAAACCTGCAAAATCGGCAGTGTATCAAATAGTTATTCTCCCCACTGTAGCTGGGATATGGGCCTGGCTCGAGGCTAGCTCAAGGCTAACTGTTGCTTGCTTCGGGGGCAGTGGTGATTAGCCAACAGCAACATCCATTCGGTTGCGGCTAGCTAGTTGCGATCCGGTGTTAATGTCCAGTGATTCAGTTATTCCAGCAGAAAATCCGATGTTCTGGGTGAAAACCTCTAACGGTGGCTAATAGCAAGTAGCTAGTTAGCTGGCTAGCTAGTTTCAACTGGAGATTCTAGATAAAAGGTAAGTCAATAATAGAATCCGTTCCACATTGAGTGAGGCGGGTTGCAGGAAAGTATATTTAGTAGAAGGATGAAAAGTGTGATAGGGAAATATATACGAAAAATACTAAAAAATACTAAAAACTGGCTATTTACACGGACACACACAGAGTACACGACCGCACAGCTACGCCATCTTAGATCACCCAACACAATGCCACAGATGTCTTAAGTTTTGAGGGAGCTTGCAATTGGCATGCTGAATGCAGGATTGTCTACCATAAGCTGCCTCCAATGTTGTTTTAAAGAATTTGGCAGTACGTTCAACCGGCCTCACAACCTCAGACCACGTGTAACCACGCCAGCCCAGGACCTCCACATCCGGCTTCTTCACCTGCAGGATCATCTCAGACCAGCCATCCGGACAGCTGATGAAACAGTGCGTTTGCACAACCAAAGAAATTCTGCACATACTGTCAGAAACCGTGTCAGGGAAGCTCATCTGCGTGCTCGGCGTCTTCACCAGGGTCTTGTCCTGACTGCAGTTCGGTGTCGTAACTGACTTCAGTGGGCAAATGCTCACCTTCAATGGCCACTGGCATGCTGGAGAAGTGTGCTCTTCATGGATGAATCCCGTTTTTCAACTGTACCGGGCAGATGGCAGACAGCGTGTATGGCGTCATGTGGGCGAGCGGTTTGCTGATGTCAACGTTGTGAACAGAGTGGCCCATGATGGCGGTGGGGTTATGGTATGGGCAGGCATAAGCTACGGACAATGTACAAAATTGCATTGTATCGATGGCAATTTGAATGAACAGAGATATCGTGAAGAGATCCTGAGGCCCATTGCCGTGCCATTCATCCTCCTTCCAATTCCTGGAAGCTGAAAATGTCCCAGTTCTTCCATGTTCTGCATACTCACCAGACATGTCACCCATTGAGCATGTTTGGGATGCTCTGGATTGACGTGTAGGACAGCGTGTTCCAGTTCCCGCCAATATCCAGTAACTTCGCACAGCCATTGGAGGAGTGGGACAACATTCCACAGGCCACAATCAACAGCCTGATTAACTCTATGCGAAGGAGATGAGTCCCGCTGCATGAGGCAAATGGTGGTCACACCAGTTACTGACTGGTTTTCTGATCCACGCCCCTACCTTTTTTGCAAGGTATCTGTGACCAACAGATGCATATCTGTATACCCACTCGTGTGAAATCCATAGATTAGGGCTTCATTAATTTATGTCAATTGATGGATTTCCTTACAGTATATGAACTGTAACTCAGTAAAATCTTAGAAATTGTTGCATGTTGCGTTTTTATTTTTGTTCAGTTTATATAGGTATATGCAACGTTTACCAGTAGGCTTGCGCACCTTCCATGCTCTTTTCACCTGTCCCGTGTTTTCAGATCAGTGCAGATGAGGGAGAGGAAAGGGGGAGATAAAGGAGAGGAGTTGAGATGAAGGAGAGATGTGATGAAATATGAAGCAACAGCAGCACCAGCTGGTCCACAGTGATTATGCAGCTTCTGCAATTCACCATCTGACCAGCGGGGGCAGCAGAGGGCACAGCCAGGAGTCTGATGGGAGCATAGAGTAGAGGTCTTCACGGATCTACCCCAACCCGATTACACCAGATTCGACCTGTAGTTAACCCTCGGATCCAGGGTCAGATCCCAATCAATGGCCAACAGGATCTGAAATTATAGCCTATTTGAATGACAAAAATGTAACAGTTGCACACATTTACATTTTATTCTCTCAAGTGATTGTCAGGAGGGTCCCCTTTCATCAAACCAAATGTGTCAATTTCATTTTGTGACAAAATGGCATTTTCGCTTTATGAAAACCAGCCACTGCTCACTGCCCGTGAAGCGGGTTGAAATAGGCTATAGGCCTACTTGTTGTGGGAGAGGAGGGAATGGTGGCCTAGGTCAGGGGTACTCAAGTACTATTTGAGAAGGTCCGGTCACACAAATTTCCTAGGTGGCAAAGGTCCGGATGGATAATGTAATTTATTGGCTTAGTAACAACCCCCCACCTCACATCCCATTCGACCCCAAACTGTTCACACCCCTCTTGTTGGCAGAGAGAACATTTTACAGTTTTAAAGTTAATTTCCCGCAATTCTTCACATTTTGCACGGGGCAGAGATTTTTTTTGCTGGTTTAAAGCCCATTTCCTGCTATTCTACGCATTCTTCCATGTCTTATGTGTTTTATATAATACCAGGGGGACCCGCGGTCCGTATTGACCCCGTTCTGGGTCCGGATCCGGTCCGCGGTCCGCCAGTTGAGTATGGGGGGCCTAGGCTATATGATCTTAGCTGATGTGAAGAAGAGAGTCCAGGGTGGAAAATCCGACAGGCAAATTGTCTGTATGGGCCTCATTTATGCACATTGTGGATACGGAGTGGAAAAGGTTATTTAATTGAACTGTTTTATTTATTCAATTTACTAGTTTATTTATGCTATTTAATTTATTTGTTAAGGCTTGGCCTATTTAGTTGGCTATTCTGCTATTTAATTTATTTGTTAAGGCTTGGCCTATTTAGAAGGCTATTCTGCTATTTAATTTGGGCATTTTCTTTAGTTTGTTAACTAAAGTTGAATAACTCGAGTCAAGTGTGATATTTGTCAGCATAATGTAAAGTGTGATATTTGTCAGCATAAAGTAAAGTGTGATATTTGTCAGCATAAAGTCAAGTGTGATAGTTGTCAGCATAAAGTATAGTGTGATATTTGTCAGCATAAAGTATAGTGTGATATTTGTCCGCATAAGGTCAAGTGTGATATTTGTCCGCATAAGGTCAAGTGTGATATTTGTCAGCATAAAGTATAGTGTGATATTTGTCAGCATAAAGTCAAGTGTGATATTTGTCAGCATAAAGATGAGTGACTCATTCATGTGCTAGTTTCAAAATAAATAAGTTATACAGTAGAGATACCAATACAGTAGAGATCCCAATACAGTAGAGATACCAATACAGTAGAGATCCCAATACAGTAGAGATACCAATACAGTAGAGATCCCAATACAGTAGAGATCCCAATACAGTAGAGATCCCAATACATTATTTCTGATCGTCTTTAATAAATAACATTTTGACCAAGTCAATCTGCTCATGTTGTGTGTGTATGTAGACTGGCTTATCTGCAGAAAATATTGTAGCCTAATGTTGAAAGGCTGCCGATTGATTGATTGTGTAAGGCATGGATGGGTATAAGAAATATCAGGACAACTTCTCTCTTCCCTGCATGGTAGGACTACACGGCCGCGGTGTCGGTGACTCTTCTGTCAAACCGCATCCAAACCAATTTCAGGCTGTATAGGCTAATTCTGTAGGCCTAAAGGATATATCTACATTACGTTTAGAACAAAATATATTAGGCTATTATAATGAGATAGACCTGTTATAGAAATAGCCTACCAAAATATGTCTAACACACAGCACTCGCTGAATATTTAGCATCCTAAAATCACCATCACCATCATCTCAAAGATGAGGTCAACAGAAACAAAATGAACAGATCCATGAAAACCTCCAAATGTTCTCCATCCCATAATACCGTTGTCATAGCGGGAATACTAACCTACACCTACAAATCCCTATTGTTGGAAATGACACAGGAATGCAGATGGGAGACTTCATCCTTCCCTAGCATGACACAGGAATGCAGATGGGAGACTCCATCCTTCCCTAGCATGACACAGGAATGCAGATGGGAGACTCCATCCTTCCCTAGCATAACACAGGAATGCAGATGGGAGACTCCATCCTTCCCTAGCATGACACAGGAATGCAGATGGGAGACTCCATCCTTCCCTAGCATAACACAGGAATGCAGATGGGAGACTCCATCCTTCCCTAGCATGACACAGGAATGCAGATGGGAGACTCCATCCTTCCCTAGCATGACACAGGAATGCAGATGGGCACTCCATCCTTCCCTAGCATGACACAGGAATGCAGATGGGAGACTTCATCCTTCCCTAGCATGACACAGGAATGCAGATGGGAGACTCCATCCTTCCCTAGCATGACACAGGAATGCAGATGGGAGACTCCATCCTTCCCTAGCATGACACAGGAATGCAGATGGGAGACTTCATCCTTCCCTAGCATGACACAGGAATGCAGATGGGAGACTCCATCCTTCCCTAGCATGACACAGGAATGCAGATGGGAGACTTCATCCTTCCCTAGCATGACACAGGAATGCAGATGGGAGACTCCATCCTTCCCTAACATACTCAGATTTGATTTTGAATTTGAAGCTTGCTGGTCAAACAGACTGTAGCCTAAATCAATGTTTAGCAAAACAGTTAAATAGTCTAGATTGTAATGTTAAACTAATAGACATACAGAATATCAGAGAAAAGGGAACTATTCGCTGCTCTCAGTCCGACACGTGATGAACGTCACATAATAAAAAAAACAGAAATAAGGAAAACATCTCTGAAAACCTCATAATGTTCTCCATCTAACTATAGGGACGGGTTTATGAAAATACTAAGCTGTAGACCACAAATAAATTATTTTAGATACAATTGAAAATGCACGTTAAAGTTCACTGACAGACAAGTCAAAAAAATTATGCTGGCTTGCAATAAAGCTGCATTTATAATATTTCGGATCCATTCAGGTCGGATACAGACCCGACCCAATTTTGGATCTGATTCTCTCTCAACTCTGACAAGTTTTGTGTTGGATCTCGTCCACCTCGGATCCGAATTGGATATTGAAAAAATAAAAAAAAGGACCCTGTCGGGGTCGTGTAGGAATTTCAAGGGCAGCGCCATTGCCCATTAGCGTGGGCAGAGCCATTGCCCATTAGCGTGGGCAGAGCCATTGCCCATTAGCGTGGGCAGAGCCATTGAGGGCTTCCATAATTTTAATGTAGTCAACTGGGTGGGACTTCCAACCTCATTGGCTGATCCCTCCTGGTGACCCTGCTGGAGTCATGTTCAACCGGGTCATCAGGAGGGATCAGCCAATCGTGACTACTTGAAAATGGAGATAGCCTCAATGGCTCTGCCCATGCTGTCCCAGACACTATAATGGCACAGATACAAAGATGAGTCCTCTATTTATCTCTATGGATGGGAGACAAGTTCAGGACATCTTGTAGTGGAGAGAGCATACCCTGCATGCCAGGAGGAGTGTCAGAGTGTGTCAGAGCAAGACTGACAGACATGTTCCTCTCTCTGATGGCTCTCTGATTAGTGATCGATTGATTAATTGACCAAATTATTGATTTATTTGATTAATTGATGAATTAACAGTCTTGTACACAGGGCTGGACAGGGACAGGACCTATTATTTGCACACACACACACGGTTGGCCAGTAAATGACTGAAGTTAAGCCTATACTTCCTGTTGTCAGACTGATGAGTTGTGCATGTTAGGACAAACCCAGAGAGACACTTCTGGTTTGTTGAAACAGGACACCCCAGACACTCCAGTCTGTTTAGAAAAGAGGGAAATTACAAATATCCCTGTTATGTTTGATGTGTTGTTATTGGACTGAATAATAGTAAAAGTCGGTGCCCCATGGAAAGTACTGAAATTGTACTATAGTAGCAGAATTTAGAGTTATGGAAAACGCCCCTGCCATTTACAGGATTACTTATGACATCACTCAGCTTGACGAGCAGACGGGATCGTCAAACCACTGGCCCAACCTCAACCCAATGTCTGGCCAGCCACGAAACAGCCAACACACCCCGCCCAGAGAAGAAGAAGTGAAGCCAGGGGTTTCACTCTGGCCAAAATATGTCTAAAATAAGTCCAAGGCGTATCTATGGGCTTATTTTGGATCTAAGTTTGTCGCATGCCTTCCCGCGATTGGGACAACAACTCCCATTGTTATGTTGGAGACATGGGCATCTCGTCATTATATACAGATATCTGCCCCGGACAGCCAGGATGAAAATCGGCGGCCATTTTGGATCAAACAGTTACGTTCCACTAGTCAAATGAACTGAGAGTCTGAGCCTGGAAAAGTCCGGAATGGCCACGCAATAACGTTTGCCCTTTCTACATGTCAACCACCCCTTGATGGTTGACAATCTGACCAATCGGGTTCAGCTGTATATTTGATAAACAGTGCCGAGAGCCAATCGCCGAGCGAGATCTTGACAATAGCGCCTGGAAAGAGGCGTGTGTGTAAACTAGGGTGTCGCCGTGGTGGCTGTATTCGCAGGCAACAGTCTGTTTCTGCTAATCATCGACAAAACAAATAACTGTGATAAGATCGACAATTTGACCTCCGAAAATTTATAATTTGTCTTGATCGAGAGTCCCAAAGCGTTTGGAATGACGGGGTATGCCGAGAATTTAAATGAGCTCGGTGGTAGTTTGAAGAAAGAGTAAGTCGGGGGAGCCATTTTGTCTCGACAGGGTGAGAGAAAGAAAGAGTGGAATCACACGGGAGAAGATATATATTTTTGTTGCTTTTTATTCACATGCTGTAAGAGAAACTGTTCTGCTTTGGAAATAACATTAGCTACTTGTCGGATACTGTTGCGACACGCTACCTAACTAACTTGGACATCAACATATCAAAATTACACGCATATATTATACAGCGTTCCTCTGCTTGGGACGCGGGCTGGCTCTAGACCTGCCGTAGATAGTTTATCCTCTGTCTGGCGAACACATCTGCTTTCTCGATGGCGAAGAAGACCTACGACCTGCTTTTCAAACTCCTGCTGATCGGGGACTCGGGCGTGGGGAAGACCTGCGTGCTGTTCCGATTCTCAGACGACGCCTTCAACACCACCTTCATCTCCACCATAGGTGAGCGGCCGGGACAGGGGTCTGGGACGGGGGTCTGGGACGGGGGTCTGGGACGGGGGTCTGGGACAGGGGTCTGGGACAGGGGTCTGGGACGGGGGTCTGGGACAGGGGTCTGGGACAGGGGTCTGGGACGGGGGTCTGGGACAGGGGTCTGGGACAGGGGTCTGGGACGGGGGTCTGGGACAGGGGTCTGGGACGGGGGTCTGGGACAGGGGTCTGGGACGGGGGTCTGGGACAGGGGTCTGGGACGGGGGTCTGGGACGGGGGTCTGGGACGGGGGTCTGGGACAGGGGTCTGGGACGGGGGTCTGGGACGGGGGTCTGGGACAGGGGTCTGGGACGGGGGTCTGGGACAGGGGTCTGGGACGGGGGTCTGGGACGGGGGTCTGGGACAGGGGTCTGGGACGGGGGTCTGGGACAGGGGTCTGGGACGGGGGTGTCAACACTACGGGGGCGTAGCTGTATGGAATCTGCGGTGTCAAATTAGTTCGCGAACATACCACCAGTAACTAGCTAGGTAAGTTGGCTAACTTTAGCCATGTAAACTGTCAAGATGCTAGCTAACCAACGTTAGATAGCTTGTTAGCTACCTAGCTGCTAACAAAAAGGCCCAGGCCACTTCTCAAGTTTGCTAAACTCAAGTAATTGCCACCAATAACTACCTAGCTAACTTTAGTGTATTAAATGGTTCGTTTAAAGTTAAAGTGACATAATGCCAGTCAACAGCTAGCCAGTATGTTCGGGTGCATTATGGATGAAGTAGTTATTACTAAAGTTTCACTTACGCCATTTGTTAGTCTATACACTCGGTATAGCCATGCTAACTGGTGGCTCTCGACTGTCAACTAACTAGTCTAGTTTGAAAGAAATTAGCTCTGCCTTTGACTATTGTAAACCTCCTTGTATTTCATACCATGTAACTAACTAGTGTAACTATGTATCTAGAAATGCTGGCATGCCAGGCTGGCAACAGGGTTGTCACTAATTACCACAGCCACAAAGTCAAAATGGCCTATATCGTAAAAATGCATGCAAACACCATTTCTTCTTGGACTTAATTTAAGGTTAGGGTTAGGCATAATGTTAACCGTGTGGTTAAGATTATGGTTAGGTTTAAAATCAGATTTTAAGAGGAGAAATTGTAGAAATGGGCGGGGTTTAGCCGAGGGGATTCGATGAATCTGGCCTGTGCTCCCAGGTAGGTGTGTTTTGCACCTGATTGCCAACAGGACATTGAGCCAGGTGCCTGTTCGAAGCCCACAGCAAAGTCAGCTCAAAACAAAAGTGACGTAATTAAGCATGTGGAGTAAGGAGTAGGATTCTGTGTTTTCACATGCAAAAGTGATTGCCTTCCCAATTAAAACTAGTTTGAAAATTCTAACATATACACTACAAGGCCAAAAGTATTTGGACACTCCTTCAAATTAGTGGATTCGGCTATTTCAGCCACACTTGTTGCTGACAGGTGTATAAAATTGCACACAGCCACAGCCATGCAATCTCCATAGACAAACATTGGCAGTAGAATGGCCCGTACTGAAGAGCTCAGTGACTTTCAACGTGTCACCGTCATAGGATGCCACCTTCCCAACAAGTCAGTTCGAAAAATGTCTGCCCTGCTA
Source organism: Coregonus lavaretus (assembly GCF_964263955.1). Lineage (NCBI taxonomy): Eukaryota > Metazoa > Chordata > Actinopteri > Salmoniformes > Salmonidae > Coregonus > Coregonus lavaretus. The sequence continues at coordinate 285,338 of NW_028160904.1, forward strand.
GAGTTGGCCCAGTCAACTGTAAGTGCTGTTATTGTGAAATTGAAAAGTCTAGGAGCAACAACGGCTCAGCCGCGAAGTGGTAGGCCACACAAGCTCACAGAATGAGACCGCAGAGAGCTGAAGCGCGTAAAAATCATCTGTCCTCGGTTGCAACACTCACTACCGACTTCCAAACTGCCTCTGGACGCAACGTCAGCACGTGAACTGTTCGTTGGGAGGTAAATGAAATGGGTTTCCATGGCCGAACAGCTGCAAACAATCCTAAGTGTCGGCTGGAGTGGTGTAAAGCTCGCCGCCATTGGACTCTGGAGCGGTGGAAACGCGTTCTCTGGAGTGATGAATCAAGCTTCACCATCTAGCAGTCCGACGGACAAATCTGGGTTTGGCGGATGCCAGGAGAACGCTACCTGCCCGACTGAATAGTGCCAACTGTAAAGTTTGGTGGAGGAGGAATAATGGTCTGGGGCTGTTTTTCATGGTTTCGGGATAGGCCCCTTAGTTCCAGTGGAGGGAAATCTTAACGCTATAGGATACAATGACATTCTAGACGATTCTGTGCTTCCAACTTTGTGGCAACAGTTTGGGGAAGGCCCTTTCCTGTTTCAGCATGACAATGCCCCTGTGCACAAAGCGAGGTTAATACAGAAGTGGTTTGTCGAGATCGGTGTGGAAGAACCTGACTGGCCTGCACAAAGCCCTGACCTCAACCCCATCGAACACCTTTGGGATAAATTGGAACGGCAACTGCGATCCAGGCCTAATCGCCCAACATCAGTGCCCGACCTCACTAATGCTCTTGTGGCTGAATGGAAGCAAGTCCCCGCAGCAATGTTCCAACATCTAGTGGAAAGCCTTCCCAGAAGAGTGGAGGCTGTTATAGCAGCAAAGGGGGGGGGGGGGTCATCCATGTGCAAAGCTGTCATCAAGGCAAAGGGTGGCTATTTGAAAAATCAAAAATCAAAAATATATTTTTTGATGTTACACTTTTTTGGTTACTACATGATTCCATATGTGTTATTTCATAGTTTTGATGTCTTCACTATTATTCTAGAATGTAGAAAATAGTAAAAATAAAGAAAAACCCTGGAATGAGTAGGTCTGTCCAAACTTTTGACTGGTACTGTATATAAATGCAACATGCAACAATTTCAAAGATTTTACTGAGTTACAGTTCATATAAGGAAATACATTCATCTATCAATCTATGGATTTCACATGACTGGGAATACAGATATGCATCTGTTGGCCACAGATACCTTAACAAAAAAAAAAGGTAGGGGTGTGGATCAGAACCAGTCAGTATCTGGTGTGACCACCATTTGCCCCATGCAGCGGGACTCATCTCCTTCGCATAGAGTTGATCAGGCTGTTGATTGTGGCCTGTGGAATGTTGTCCCACTCCTCCAATGGCTGTGCAAAGTTACTGGATATTGGTTGGAACTGGAACATGCTGTTGTACACATAGATCCAGAGCATCCCAAACATGCTCAATGGGTGAAATATCTGAGTATGCAGGTCATGGAAGAACTGGGACATTTTCAGCTTCCAGGAATTGTGTGCAGATCCTTTTGACATGTGGCCGTGCATTATCATGCTGAAAGAATGAGATGATGACAGCGGATGAATGGCATGACAATAGGCCTCAGGATCTCATCACGGTATCTCTGTGCATTCAAATTGCCATCAATAAAATGCTATTTTGTTAGTTGTCCATAGCTTATGCCTGCCCATACCATAACCCCACCGCCACTTCTCCAGCGTGCAAGTGGCCATCAAAGGTGAGCATTTGCCAACTTAAGTCGATTACAACGATTAACTGCGGTCAGGTCAAGACCCTAGTGATTACGACGAGCACGCAGATGAGCTTCCCTGAGCGTGTTTCTGACACTTTGTGCAGAAATTATTCGGTTCTGCAAACCCACAGTTTTATCAGCTTTCCGGGTGGCTGGTCTCAGACGATCCCGCAGGTGAAGAAGCCGGCTGTGGAGGTCCTGGGCTGGCGTGGTTACAAGTGGTCTGCGGTTGTGAGGCCGGTTGGACGTACTGCCAAATTCTCTAAAACGACGCTGGAAGCAGCTTCTGGTAGAGAAATGAACATTAAATTATCTGGCAACAGCTCTGGTGGACATTCCTGCAGTCAGCATGCCAATTGCACACTCCCTCAATTTGAGACATCTGTGGCATTGTGTTGTGTGACAACACTGCACATTTTAGTGGCCTTTTATAGTCCCCAGCACAAGGTGCACCTGTGTAATGATCATGCTGTTTAATCAGCTTCTTGATATGCCACACCTGTCAGGTGGATGGATTATCTTGACAAAGGAGAAATGCTCACTAACAGGAATATATACACATTTATGCCCAACATTTGTGAGAGTCAATTTATTATGTATTTTACCGTTCTCATTGTAAGAATGGACATGTTGTTTGCAGAACACACAATCTATGTTTCACTTGTGAGAAACAAGTTTTTGTTTATTTCATTCCGTTTATGAGTTTTGTCAATTTATTAATTGTGTTTTGTTTGGAGCGCTCCTGCCTAGGCTACCTGGTTACCTAGGCTACCTGGTTACCTAGGCTACCTGGTTACCTAGGCTACCTGGTTACCTAGGCTACCTGGTTACCTAGGCTGCCTGGTTACCTAGGCTACCTGGTTACCTAGGCTACCTGGTTACCTAGGCTACCTGGCCTATACAGTGCCTTCGGAAAGTATTTAGTCCCCTTTTACTTTTTCCACATTTTGTTTACGTTACAGCTTTATTCTAAAATTGATTAAATAGTTTTTTCCCCTCATCAATCTACACACAATACCCCATAATGACAAAGCAAAAACAGGGTTTGAGAAATGTATGCTAATTTATAGAAAAAAAAGAGAAATATGACATTTACATAATATTCAGACCCTTTACTCAGTATTTTGTTGAAGCACCTTTGGCAGCGATTACAGCATCGAGTCTTCTTGGGTATGATGCTACAAGCTTGGCACACCTGTATTTGGGGAGTTTCTCACATACTTCTCTGCAGATCCTCTCAAGCTCTGTCAGGTTGGATGGGGAGTGTTGCTGCACAGCAGTTTTCAGGTCTCTCCAGAGATGTTCGATCGGGTTCAAGTCCGGGCTCTGGCTGGGCCACTCAAGGACATTCAGAGACTTGTCCCGAAGCCACTCCTGCGTTGTCTTGTCTGTGTGCTTAGGGTCATTATCCTGTTGGAAGGTGAACCTTTGCCCCAGTCTGAGGTCCTGAGCGCTCTGGAGCAGGTTTTCATCAAGGATCTCTCTATACTTTGCTCTGTTCATCTTTCCCTCCATCCTGACTAGATGGTTGTCCTTCTGGAAGGTTCTCCCATCTCCACAGAGGAACTCTAGAGCTCTGTCATAGTGACCATCGGTTTCTTGGTCACCTCCCTGACCAAGGACCTTCTCCCCCGATTGCTCAGTTTGGTCGGGCGGCCAGCTCTAGGAAGAGTCTTGGTGGTTCCAAACTTCTTCCATTTAAGAATGACAGAGGCCACTGTGTTCTTGGGGACCTTCAATGCTGCAGAAACATTTTGGTACCCTTCCCAGATCTGTGCCTCGACACAGTCCTGTCTCGGAGCTCTACTGACAATTCCTTCGACCTCATGGCTTGGTTTTTGCTCTGACATGCACTGTCAACTGTGGGACCTTATATAGACAGGTGTGCCCCTTTCCAAATCATGTTCAATCAATTGAATTTACCACATGTGGACTCCAAGTTGTAGAAACATCTCAAGGATGATCAATGAAAACAGGATGCACCTGAGCTCAATTGAGTCTCAGTGCAGAGTCTGAATACTTATGGAAATAATGTTTATTAATTTTTTTGCAAATATTTCTACAAACCTGTTTTCGCTAGGTCATTATGGGATATTGTGTGTAGATTGTATGTGTGTAAATATATACATACACACACACACACACACACACACACACAATACCCCATAATGACCTAGCGAAAACAGGTATATATATATTTTAGAATAAGGCTGTAACGGAACAAAATGTGGAAAAAGTAAAGGGTTCTGAATACTATCTGAAGGCACTGTAAATGTGCTCATTTGGGGATCTGATAGTATTTATGATTGTCTTAACTCACCACCACTAATGAGCTGTGGAGCTTCTCAAAGTAATTTTTTCTTCACTCCAAACAGCAAGTAAACAAAGTCTGTTTTTGGAATCCATTGAGAATGACAATAGTTCCTCACTTTAGTTGGAAAATGTTTCCAGTTCCTCTCCCTTTGGATAAATCCACTTGGCCTGAAAGGGTTACATGTAATGCTCTGATCCAGTGGAAACTTCAGAAAATACCTGATTTTCTTATCCCTTGCACAAATAGCCTACAGCTGTGTCTGTCCTGAGCTCACTGGCGGCCCAGAATATTTTATTTAATGTTGCAAGTTTGATAGCGCATTCGGGCCGGATAAAGTTGGTGGTTAATACAATGTTTCAAGTTCACTGCAGACCGGCCATGCGTAGCAAATGTGGTTTATAGCATATTTATTTTCATCAGGATATTTTCTACGGGCAGGATGCAATGTTTTTATTTGTTGGCTTTATGGAGGCTATTTTTTACATAGTTGGCAATAGAAGTTACTTTTATATTTGTTTAATTCTCATTTAGAATATTTATTAACCACATAATGATTTTGAGATAGGAAGACATTATAAATGAAAAACTGTTCTATTAAAATGTGCATCTGAAAACCATAACTGGCATGCAGATCGGTAGATATGGTAAATTGGCCCTCAACTGAAACATGTTGCCGACCCCTGGCTGTAGCTTATTAACAGGTTGCCGACCCCTGGCTGTAGCTTATTAACAGGTTGCCGACCCCTGGCTGTAGCTTATTAACAGGTTGCCGACCCCTGGCTGTAGCTTATTAACAGGTTGCCGACCCCTGGCTGTAGCTTATTAACAGGTTGCCGACCCCTGGCTGTAGCTTATTAACAGGTTGCCGACCCCTGGCTGTAGCTTATTAACAGGTTGCCGACCCCTGGCTGTAGCTTATTAACAGGTTGCCGACCCCTGGCTGTAGCTTATTAACAGGTTGCCGACCCCTGGCTGTAGCTTATTAACTGGTTGCCGACCCCTGGCTGTAGCTTAACAGGTTGCCGACCCCTGGCTGTAGCTTATTAACAGGTTGCCGACCCCTGGCTGTAGCTTATCAACAGGTTGCCGACCCCTGGCTGTAGCTTATCAACAGGTTGCCGACCCCTGGCTGTAGCTTATCAACAGGTTGCCGACCCCTGGCTGTAGCTTATTAACAGGTTGCCGAGCCCTGGCTGTAGCTTATCAACAGGTTGCCGACCCCTGGCTGTAGCTTATTAACAGGTTGCCGACCCCTGGCTGTAGCTTATCAACAGGTTGCCGACCCCTGGCTGTAGCTTATCAACAGGTTGCCGACCCCTGGCTGTAGCTTATTAACAGGTTGCCGACCCCTGGCTGTAGCTTATTAACAGGTTGCCGACCCCTGGCTGTAGCTTATTAACAGGTTGCCGACCCCTGGCTGTAGCTTATTAACAGGTTGCCGACCCCTGGCTGTAGCTTATTAACAGGTTGCCGACCCCTGGCTGTAGCTTATTAACAGGTTGCCGACCCCTGGCTGTAGCTTATTAACAGGTTGCCGACCCCTGGCTGTAGCTTATTAACAGGTTGCCGACCCCTGGCTGTAGCTTATTAACAGGTTGCCGACCCCTGGCTGTAGCTTATTAACAGGTTGCCGACCCCTGGCTGTAGCTTATTAACAGGTTGCCGACCCCTGGCTGTAGCTTATTAACAGGTTGCCGACCCCTGGCTGTAGCTTATTAACAGGTTGCCGACCCCTGGCTGTAGCTTATTAACAGGTTGCCGACCCCTGGCTGTAGTTTATTAACAGGTTGCCGACCCCTGGCTGTAGCTTATTAACAGGTTGCCGACCCCTGGCTGTAGCTTATTAACAGGTTGCCGACCCCTGGCTGTAGCTTATTAACAGGTTGCCGACCCCTGGCTGTAGCTTATCAACAGGTTGCCGACCCCTGGCTGTAGCTTATTAACAGGTTGCCGACCCCTGGCTGTAGCTTATTAACAGGTTGCCGACCCCTGGCTGTAGCTTATTAACAGGTTGCCGACCCCTGGCTGTAGCTTATTAACAGGTTGCCGACCCCTGGCTGTAGCTTATCAACAGGTTGCCGACCCCTGGCTGTAGCTTATTAACAGGTTGCCGACCCCTGGCTGTAGCTTATTAACAGGTTGCCGACCCCTGGCTGTAGCTTATTAACAGGTTGCCGACCCCTGGCTGTAGCTTATTAACAGGTTGCCGACCCCTGGCTGTAGCTTATTAACAGGTTGCCGACCCCTGGCTGTAGCTTATTAACAGGTTGCCGACCCCTGGCTGTAGCTTATTAACAGGTTGCCGACCCCTGGTTGTAGTTTATTAACAGGTTGCCGACCCCTGGCTGTAGCTTATTAACAGGTTGCCGACCCCTGGCTGTAGCTTATTAACAGGTTGCCGACCCCTGGCTGTAGCTTATTAACAGGTTGCCGACCCCTGGCTGTAGCTTATTAACAGGTTGCCGACCCCTGGCTGTAGCTTATTAACAGGTTGCCGACCCCTGGCTGTAGCTTATTAACAGGTTGCCGACCCCTGGCTGTAGCTTATTAACAGGTTGCCGACCCCTGGTTGTAGTTTACTTGTCAACTTCAGGATCGTCGTTACAGTTCTATCTTGATTTCTGTCATTTGTGTCTTAATTATTTCATCAAACAGCTTAAAGCATCGGACAATCTCGGTGCATATAGTTGATTTAATTAAAACACATAGGTTGTCTATATATGGAAAAATACACTTTAAACATTTTGCGCTTGGTCGAAAGAACAGACTATTTTCGGTCGACCAATATTGTTTTGAGTTGGGGACAGCCCTACTGTTGACATTCCTGCTTTAAAGGTGGCCTATATTAAAGACCTCATTTCCTGGTTTCTGAAGTTGTTAAATATTTTCAGCTGATGTACAAAACCGAAAGTAAAAGAAACGTGTGAAGGGAAGCATATAAATATTACACACAGAATGGAAACTGCTTATCAGATATGTTTGAAATGAGTGACATATCTATTATTCACATTTCTATCTGAAATTAGTCGGGTTGTACAAATAAACTCTATAACAGACCTTTTAAGGGACTCTGCTCTATATTAATGTGTGTTTCTTTGTTTCTGTGTGTTTTAAAGGAATAGACTTCAAGATCAAAACTGTTGAACTCCAAGGAAAGAAGATCAAATTACAGATATGGTGAGTGGAGGTGTGCGTAACAGGGATGGTTCAACACCACCACCATCTGCTACACTGAGTGGACAAAACATTAAGAACACCTGCTCTGACATAGACTGACCAGGTGAAAGCTATGATCCCTTATTGATCCAATTCAATCACTGTAGTTGAAGGGGAGGAGACAGGTTAAAGATGGATTTTTAAGCCTTGAGACAATTGAGACATGGATTATGTGTGTGTGTATATATATATATATTTTTTATTTTATTTTTATTTTTTTAATTATTTTTTAAATTTTTTAAAAGCGACTTACAGTTAGTGAGTGCATACATTTTTCATACTGTATGTGTGTCATTCAGAGGGTGAATGGGCAAGACAAAAGATTGATTTGTCTTTGAACGGGGTATGGTAGTAGGTGCCAGGCGCACTGGTTTGTGTCAAGAACTGTAACGCTGCTGGGTTTTCCGCACTCAAGAATGGTCCCACACCCAAAGGCCATGCAACCAACTTGACACAACTGTGGGAAGCATTAGCGTCAACATCCCTGTGGAACGCTTTCAACACCTTGTGGAGTCAATGCCCTGACGAATTGAGGCTGTTCTGAGGGCAAAATAAAAAATTGAAATATCACATTTACGTAAGTATTCAGACCCTTTACTCAGTACTTTGTTGAAGCACCTTTGGCAGCGATTACAGCATCGAGTCTTCTTGGGTATGACGCTACAAGCTTGGCACACCTGTATTTGGGGAGTTTCTCCCATTCTTCTCTGCAGATCCTCTCAAGCTCTGTCAGGTTGGATGGGGAGCGTCGCTGCACAGATATTTTCAGGTCTCCAAAGATGTTCGATCGGGTTCAAGTCCGGGCTCTGGCTGGGCCACTCAAGGACATTCAGAGACTTGTCCCGAAGCCACTCCTGCGTTGTCTTGGCTGTGTGCTTAGGGTCGTTGTCCTGTTGGAAGGTGAACCTTCGCCCCAGTCTGAGGTCCTGAGCGCTCTGGAGCAGATTTTCATCAAGGATCTCTCTATACTTTGCTCCATTCATCTTTCCCTTGATCCTGACTAGTCTCCCAGTCCTGCCGCTGAAAAATATCCCCACAGCATGATGCTGCCACCACCATGCTTCACTGTAGGGATGGTGCCAGGTTTCCTCCAGACGTGACGCTTGGCATTCAGGCCAAAGAGTTCAGTTTTGGTTTCATCAGACCAGAGAATCTTGTTTCTCATAGTCTGAGAGTCCTTTAGGTGCCTTTTGGCAAACTCCAAGCGGCTGTCATGTGCCTTTTACTGAGGAGTGGCTTCCGTCTGGTCACTCTACCATAAAGGCCTGATTGGTGGAGTGCTGCAGAGATGGTTGTCCTTCTGGAAGGTTCTTCCATCTCCACAGAGGAACTCTGGAGCTCTGTCAGTGACACACACTATACAGCGCATTCGGAAAGTATTCAGACCCCTTGACTTTTTTCACATTTTGTTACGTTACAACCTTACCCAAAAATGGATTAACATTTATTTTTATCAATTTACACACAATAAATAAATAATGTGTATTTCCATGATTTGTTTATTTAACAGGGACACAGCTGGTCAGGAGCGGTTCCACACCATCACCACGTCCTACTATCGAGGCGCCATGGGCATCATGCTGGTCTATGACATCACCAACGCCAAGAGCTTCGAGAACATCAGCAAGTGGCTCCGCAACATCGACGAGGTACACACACACACACATACACACACACATACACACATTATATACACACACCATACACACACACACACACATTATATACACACACACACACACCATACACACACACACACATTATATACACACACACACATTATACACACTATACACACATTATATACACACACACACACCATACACACATTATATACACACACACACACACACCACACACACACCATACACACATTATATACACACACACACACCATACACACACACACACACACACACACATTATATACACACACACACACACTATACACCATACACACATTATATATACACACACACACACACACACACACATTATATACACACACACACACACACACCATACACACACACACACACACACACACATTATATACACACACACCATACACACGTTATATACACACACACACACACACCATAAACACATTATATACACACACACACACATTATATACACACACACACACACACACCATACACACACACACACCATACACACACACACACATTATATACACACACACTATACACCATACACACATTATATATACACACACACACACACACACACTATACACCATACACACATTATATACACACACACACACACACACACACTATACACCATACACACGTTATATACACACACACACACACCATACACACACACACACACACACACACACACACACACACACACACCATACACACACACACACACACACATTATATACACACACACACCATACACACACACACACACACACATTATATACACACACACACACACACTATACACACACACACACACACACACTATACACACATTATATACACACACACACTATACACACATTATACACACACACACACACACACACATACACACACACACACACACACACACACATTATATACACACACACCATACACACATTATATACACACACACACACATTATATACACACACCATACACACACACACACACATTATATACACACACACACACACCATACACACACACACACACATTATATACACACACACACATTATACACCATACACACACACACACACACCATACGCACATTATATACACACACACACACACACACACACACACACACACACACACACACACACCATACACACTATACACACATTATATACACACACACACACACCATACACACATTATATACACACACACACACACCACACACACACCATACACACATTATATATACACACACACACACACACACACCATACACACACACACACACACACATTATATACACACACTATACACCATACACACATTATATATACACACACACACACACACATTATATACACACACACACACACACACACACACCATACACACACACACACACACACACACACACATTATACACACACACACCATACACACATTATATACACACACACACACACACACACCATAAACACATTATATACACACACACACACATTATATATACTCACACACACACACCATACACACACACACACCATACACACACACATTATATACACACACACACATTATACACCATACACACACACACACCATACACACATTATATACACACACACACACACACACACACACACACCATACACACTATACACACATTATATACACACACACACACCATACACACATTATATACACACACACCATACACACACACACACACACACACACACACACATTATATACACACACTATACACCATACACACATTATATATACACACACACACACACACACACACACACACACACACATTATACACACACACACACACACACACATTATATACACACACACACATTATACACCATACACACACACACACCATACACACATTATATACACACACACACACACACACACACACACACACACACCATACACACTATACACACATTATATACACACACACACACCATACACACATTATATACACACACACCATACACACACACACACACACACACACACATTATATACACACACTATACACCATAAACACATTATATACACACACACACACACACATTATATACACACACACACACACACACACACTATACACCATACACACATTATATACACACACACACACACTATACACCATACACACATTATATACACACACACACACACACCATACACACACACACACACACACACACCATACACACACACACACACACACATTATATACACACACACACACACCATACACACACACACACTATACACACACACACTATACACACATTATATACACACACACACACTATACACCATACACACATTATATACACACACTATACACACACACTATACACACATTATACACACACACACACACACACACACACACATTATATACACACACACCATACACACATTATATACACACACACACACACACACACACACATTATATACACACACACACACACACATTATATACACACACACACACTATACACACATTATATACACACACACACTATACACCATACACACATTATATACACACACACACACACACACACACACACACACACCATACACACACACACACCATACACACACACACACACACACATTATATACACACACACTATACACCATACACACATTATATACACACACACACACACTATACACCATACACACATTATATACACACACACACACACACACCATACACACACACACACACTATACACCATACACACATTATATACACACACATTATATACACACACACACACACACCATACACACACACACACTATACACACATACACTATACACCATACACACATTATATACACACACACTATACACACACACACACACACACTATACACACATTATATACACACTACACCATGCACACACACTATACACACATTATATACACACTACACCATGCACACACACTATACACACACACACATTATATACACACTCACTCACACACACTATACACACACATTATATATATACACACACACACACACACTACATTTTTACATTTACATTTTAGTCATTTAGCAGACGCTCTTATCCAGAGCGACTTACAGTTAGTGAGTGCATACATTTTTCTAAATTATTATTTTTTCCATACTGGCCCCCTGTGGGAATCGAACCCACAACCCTGGCGTTGCAAACGCCATGCTCTACCAACTGAGCTACATCCCTGCCGGCCATTCCCTCCCCTACCCTGGAAGACGCTGGGCCAATTGTGCGCCGGCCATTAGTCTCCCGGTCGCGGCCGGCTGCGACAGAGCCTGGATTCGAACCAGGATCTCTAGTGGCACAGCTAGCACTGCGATGCAGCGCCTTAGACCACTGCGCCACTCGGGAGGCGCACTATACACACACACACACACACACACACACACACATTATATATACACACTCACACACACATTATATATACACACTCACACACACATTATATATACACACAAACACACACACACACACACACACAAACACATTATACACACACGTTATATAAACACACACAAACACATCAAACACACACACATACACACACATTATACACACACAAACGCTATAGACATACACACAGACTTTATACACACAGACTTTATACACACACACCAGGGTTTCCGTTAGCCGGTAAATACTGGCTTTTGGCCCCCAAAAAAGAGAACAAAAGTTGATTTAAAATGATTTCTGTCAAATTGTCCAGGAGGAAAATAAATGCCATTGAAAAATGCTTTTTATTTATTTATGGGAATACCAGTCGATTTGCTCCAGCTTCAAATGCTAATATACTTCATAGGATAACAGCTCCTCAAGCTGCTGGGACATTAGTGTCCCCTGACTGGACACAAGACGTGACGTCCTCATAAGGGACATCAGCTAAGTGTCCCCTGACTGGACACAAGACGTGACGTCCTCATAATGGACTTCAGCTAAGTGTCCCCTGACTGGACACAAGACGTGACGTCCTCATAAGGGACTTCAGCTAAGTGTCCCCTGACTGGACACAAGACGTGACGTCCTCATAAGGGACATCAGCTAAGTGTCCCCTGACTGGACACAAGACGTGACGTCCTCATAAGGGACTTCAGCTAAGTGTCCCCTGACTGGACACAAGACGTGACGTCCTCATAAGGGACATCAGCTAAGTGTCCCCTGACTGGACACAAGACGTGACGTCCTCATAAGGGACTTCAGCTAAGTGTCCCCTGACTGGACACAAGACGTGACGTCCTCATAAGGGACATCAGCTAAGTGTCCCCTCACTGGACACAAGACGTGACATCCTCATAAGGGACTTCAGCTAAGTGTCCCCTGACTGGACACAAGACGTGACGTCCTCATAAGGGACTTCAGCTAAGTGTCCCCTGACTGGACAAAATTGACGACGATTGTGTTGATTATCTCAGTTTCCAGTGTGCCCACCGAGAGGGGATTCTTTCTCCAAAACGTAGTAAAGCCGGCCTCCAGATCGCTCCTTCCTGAGGACAAAGTAGGGAGGCTGATGTGCATCAAGCTGCTCCAAGGTGTTGGACAGTTCTGACTTCCCAAAGGGAGCAGTTCACTTTGAGCAGGCCAAGGTCCGCCGCAAACGCAAGGAAATGAGAGGCAAATTGTGTTGGTCAGGCCCAGTCCTAGCAGGTCTGCTGCCGCCCGTGGCAAGATCAGGCCCAGTCCTAGCAGGTCTGCTGCCGCCCGTGGCAAGATCAGGCCCAGTCCTAGCAGGTCTGCTGCCGCCCGTGGCAAGATCAGGCCCAGTCCTAGCAGGTCTGCTGCCGCCCGTGGCAAGATCAGGCCCAGTCCTAGCAGGTCTGCTGCCGCCCGTGGCAAGATCTACATATGCTGCCCCCGTGTCATGTATAATATAAAGATTTGTAATGGATTGATAGACTAGAGTAGAGTAAGGATGTGTATCATGAACAGTTGGTGCATTTCAGTTGAGCTTATTCAGTAGCACTTAGAGATAAAACATTGTTGCCTATTCACATCGGAGAGTTACAATGTTATAATCACTAGACAGCCAACTGTCTATAGTAGGAAACAGTTATCAATAAGCCACGTACAGTGGGGAAAAAAAGTATTTAGTCAGCCACCAATTGTGGGTTGGGTTAGTTAGTCTGTACTATGATGGGTTGGGGTTAGTTAGTCTGTACTATGATGGGTTGGGGTTAGTTAGTTAGTCTGTACTATGATGGGTTGGGGTTAGTTAGTCTGTACTATGATGGGTTGGGGTTAGTTAGTTAGTCTGTACTATGATGGGTTGGGGTTAGTTAGTTAGTCTGTACTATGATGGGTTGGGGTTAGTTAGTCTGTACTGTGGTGGGTTGGGGTTAGTTAGTCTGTACTATGGTGGGTTGGGGTTTGTTAGTTAGTCTGTACTATGATGGGTTGGGGTTAGTTAGTCTGTACTATGATGGGTTGGGGTTAGTTAGTCTGTACTATGATGGGTTGGGGTTAGTTAGTCTGTACTATGATGGGTTGGGGTTAGTTAGTCTGTACTATGATGGGTTGGGGTTAGTTAGTTAGTTAGTCTGTACTATGATGTGTTGGGGTTAGTTAGTCTGTACTATGATGGGTTGGGGTTAGTTAGTCTGTACTATGATGTGTTGGGGTTAGTTAGTCTGTACTATGATGGGTTTTGGTTAGTTAGTCTGTACTATGATGGGTTGGGGTTAGTTAGTCTGTACTATGATGGGTTGGGGTTAGTTAGTCTGTACTATGATGGGTTGGGGTTAGTTAGTCTGTACTATGATGGGTTGGGGTTAGTTAGTCTGTACTATGATGGGTTGGGGTTAGTTAGTCTGTACTATGATGGGTTGGGGTTAGTTAGTCTGTACTATGATGTGTTTCAGCATGCCAACGAGGACGTGGAGAGAATGCTGCTAGGCAACAAGTGTGACATGGAGGACAAGAGGGTGGTACCAAAGGCCAAGGGAGAGCAGGTGAGACACGCTGTCATCATTTCAAATAGTCTACATGTTGTATTAACACTAGAACCGCCTGGCCTTTCAGCCTATCAGTACCCGCTAGAGAACGTTGCTGCATATCAACCCGCAAGGTGCTGCAAACATATGCACCAACGCTTGATAAATAGTGCATAAACTATTATAAAGGATTAATTGCATGAAGAAATATTAGTGGAAATGTATCAATTTAAAGAAAATGACAACAAGAGTTATTTATTTATTTAGAGTCAAGGATATGTTTTGTATAATTCTGATAAACGTAGCTCTGTAGCCTGTTTTAGTTTCCCTTAAAATAAAAACATTAGTGTAATCATTTGATCAACTTTATTTGTAAATTCAATTAGTAACATAGTTATAGTACTTAATAAAGTCCAGTTACAGCTTCTGTTGACAAAGTAGAAACTAAAAAGATAATAATAACAATAACAACACTAATAATAATAATAATAATATAACCAGCCAGGTGGACAGGTGAAATGATTTGCTGAATTCCAAAACAAAAGCACCAGTGCATGAACAGTTGTAAAGGATGAATTGCATAAATAAATATAATATTTTAAGTTTATTATGTTACTAGTTTTTGCTTAGTAGCCAGAGCAATGCTGCTGTGTGAGTGGTCATGTGCTGAATGCATGGGTATTAATGCTGTGTGAGTGGTCATGTGCTGAATGCATGGGTATTAATGCTGTGTGAGTGGTCATGTGCTGAATGCATGGGTATTAATGCTGTGTGAGTGGTCATGTGCTGAATGCATGGGTATTAATGCTGTGTGAGTGGTCATGTGCTGAATGCATGGGTATTACTGCTGTGTGAGTGGTCATGTGCTGAATGCATGGGTATTAATGCTGTGTGAGTGGTCATGTGCTGAATGCATGGACATTAATGCTGTGTGAGTGGTCATGTGCTGAATGCATGGGTATTAATGCTGTGTGAGTGGTCATGTGCTGAATGCATGGGTATTAATGCTGTGTGAGTGGTCATGTGCTGAATGCATGGGTATTAATGCTGTGTGAGTGGTCATGTGCTGAATGCATGGGTATTAATGCTGTGTGAGTGGTCATGTGCTGAATGCATGGACATTAATGCTGTGTGAGTGGTCATGTGCTGAATGCATGGGTATTAATGCTGTGTGAGTGGTCATGTGCTGAATGCATGGGTATTAATGCTGTGTGAGTGGTCATGTGCTGAATGCATGGGTATTAATGCTGTGTGAGTGGTCATGTGCTGAATGCATGGGTATTAATGCTGTGTGAGTGGTCATGTGCTGAATGCATGGGTATTCTTGGAAAAGTGACATTTGGAAATAGAGCTGCACCTCTTGAATTATGAGTTATTTGACAAAGGTAAGTGTCATAGAAACTGCAGTATCGGCTCTTTCTGATACTATATAGAAATCACAATGTTTTACCTGCATGTGACTGAAGGAGGATTTGATAAAGTGATGATCCTTTCCCTGCATCTGTCAATTACAAGATGTGCCCGTCTCTCCATGTACAATTTGACAACTGATAAGCCTAATATTGTCACTCATCAGATTATTGCCAATTTAATGATGTCTGTAGGCTAACTCTGTGTGAAATGAGTTTGGGTGTAGTTTTGATGGGCCGGCTGTGAGGCTGACTGGCATCGTATTGATTCCATTTGCTCATCAACCTGGATAGAGTCGAGGATATGTTCTGCATTATTCTAAAGGCCTACTGCAACACGACGCATGTTTTCATTTCCCACAATACATTAGATTAGTAATAGTTATAGTAAATAAAACAGTCCCATAACCGCTTCTTTTACAAAGTAAAACATAAAAGAGAATGGTATCAACCCCCAAGGCGTGCAGTCAAATGATTTGCTACTGATAGAGGCATAACACAAACTCATCATTACACTATTGTCTTTCTGAATTAAATCCACCTCTTCACCCTCCTTATCATTGTTAGGCCTAATTTAAATTCAATTGTGAAGTAAGGTGCACAATTATCGGCCATTCATCCATTTGTCATTAATTCAGTGAGGAGAGAGAGACTCATTAGTGGCTGGCTGGGTGCCAACGTCCTAGAGCACATTGTCTTGGCCGATTTAAGTTAGGAATAGGTGTGGAAAAAAGCAGGTTAAAAGGCTCAATACTTTTCTGTTTGATTTCAAAATTCTGACAAATGAGCAGTGTAAAATGCAAACATTTAGGAAAAATCAGGGAAGGAGCAGGAAAGCTTTTTTTGGCAGATTTGTTTAATTTCCAAAATCAAAGGTCACTGGCCGTTGGTGGTTCTAGTGTTAAACAGCATATCAACACACGCAAGCCTTTGGTCAACCCGCTCCGCACTCCAGTCAAATTGGGTCCAGCTCACATACTCTGACACACACACATTATACACACACACACACACACACACACACACATTATACACACACATCTAAGGGTATGGAGGGTGTGAGAAACCTGATGCGTGTCTCACACAGGAGACTGCAACCTTATTTTGGATCCTCTCCTTTCATCCCTCTCTCTCCATATCTCTCCTCCTCCTCACTCGCTCTTTCTGTCCTCTCACTCTGATATTTCTCTCCTCTCTCTCCTTAATATCTCTCTCTCTCTCTCTCTCTCTCTCTCTCTCTCTCTCTCTCTCTCTCTCTCTCTCTCTCTCTCTGTCTATCTCTCTCTCTCTCTCTCTCTCTCTCTCTGTCTCTCTCTCTCTCTCTGTCTCTCTCTCTCTCTCTCTCTCTCTCTCTCTCTCTCTCTCTCTCTCTCTCTCTCTCTCTCTCTCTCTCTCTCTCTCTCTCTCTCTGTCTCTGTCTCTGTCTCTGTCTCTGTCTCTCTCTGTCTCTCTCTCTCTCTGTCTCTCTCTCTCTCTGTCTCTCTCTCTCTCTGTCTCTCTCTCTCTCTGTCTCTCTC
>NW_028160904.1:303464-318464 GCF_964263955.1 Coregonus lavaretus
TGTTCAGTATATTAACTTACTGTCCATGTCATCACTTTTCTCCTCTGTTCCTCCTCTCACCCTCCCGCTCTCCTCTGTTCCTCCTCTCACCCTCCCGCTCTCCTCTGTTCCTCCTCTCACCCTCCCGCTCTCCTCTGTTCCTCCTCTCACCCTCCCGCTCTCCTCTGTTCCTCCTCTCACCCTCCCGCTCTCCTCTGTTCCTCCTCTCACCCTCCCGCTCTCCTCTGTTCCTCCTCTCACCCTCCCGCTCTCCTCTGTTCCTCCTCTCACCCTCCCGCTCTCCTCTGTTCCTCCTCTCACCCTCCCGCTCTCCTCTGTTCCTCCTCTCACCCTCCCGCTCTCCTCTGTTCCTCCTCTCACCCTCCCGCTCTCCTCTGTTCCTCCTCTCACCCTCCCGCTCTCCTCTGTTCCTCCTCTCACCCTCCCGCTCTCCTCTGTTCCTCCTCTCACCCTCCCGCTCTCCTCTGTTCCTCCTCTCACCCTCCCGCTCTCCTCTGTTCCTCCTCTCACCCTCCCGCTCTCCTCTGTTCCTCCTCTCACCCTCCTGCTCTCCTCCTTTCCCTGCAACCTCTTCTAATGAGTGTTCATACCATCATAATGCCATCATAATTCCGTTACCATGTCTTCAGACAAAAATGAAGACCTCTCGAAGAAAATGAAGTCGTCTTGGAAATGCCATGTCTTGAGACATCAGTCTTAGCATTTTTATAATTGTTGTTTTCATGTTTTATTTGTTAGTAATACTAATAATTCAGTCTAGAACGCTCATGCACATTCATAGCAGAAATTGTACTGCACACAAATGAAAGAAATCAAGATTTATTGAAAACAGATAGCAGATATAATCATCCAGTCATAATTTATCTCATCAGACTCTCCATGTAAAAACAAATAGCAGATACAGTGCCTTGCAAAAGTATTCATCCCCTTTGGCGTTTTTCCTATTTTGTTGCATTACAACCTGTAATTTAAATGGATTTTTATTTGGATTTCATGTAATGGACATACACAAAATAGTCGAAATTGGTGAAGTGAAAAAAAAAAAAACGTATTTCAAGAAATTCTAAAAAATAAATCTAAGTGTCACATGATCTCAGTATATATACACCTGTTCTGAAAAGCCCCAGAGTCTGCAACACCACTAAGCAAGGGGCACCACCAAGCAAGCGGCACCATGAAGACCAAGGAGCTCTCCAAACAGGTCAGGGACAAAGTTGTGGAGAAGTACAGATCAGGGTTGGGTTATAAAATAATATCAGAAACTTTGAACATCCCACAGAGCACCATTAAATCCATTATTAAAAAATTGAAAGAATATGGCACCACAACAAACCTGCCAAGAGAGGGCCGCCCACCAAAACTCACGGACCAGGCAAGGATGGCGTTAATCAGAGAGGCAACAGAGAGACCAAAGATAACCCTGAAGGAGCTGCAAAGCTCCACAGTGGAGATTGGAGTATCTGTCCATAGGACCACTTTAAGCCGTACACTCCACAGAGCTGGGCTTTACGGAAGACTGGCCAGAAAAAAGCCATTGCTTAAAGAAAAAAATAAGCAAACACGTTTGGTGTTCGCCAAACGGCATGTGGGAGACTCCCCAAACATATGGAAGAAGGTTCTCTGGTCAGATGAGACTCAAATTGAGCTTTTTGGTCATCAAGGAAAATGTCTGGCGCAAACCCAACACTTCTCATCACCCCGAGAACACCATCCCCACAGTGAAGCATGGTGGTGGCAGCATAATGCTGTGGGGATGTTTTTCATCGGCAGGGACTGGGAAGCTGGTCAGAATGAAAGGAATGGTGAATGGCGCTAAATACAGGGAAATTCTTGAGGGAAACCTGTTTCAGTCTTCCAGAGATTTGAGACTGGGATGGAGGTTCACCTTCCAGCAGGACAATGACCCAAAGCATACTGCTAAAGCAACACTCGAGTGGTTTAAGGGGAAACATTTAAATGTCTTGCAATAGTCAAAGCCCGGACCTCAATCCAATTGAGAATCTGTGGTATGACTTAAAGATTGCTGTACACCAGCGGATCCCATCCAACTTGAAGGAGCTGGAGCAGTTTTGCAAAAATCCCAGTGGCTAGATGTGCCAAGCTTATAGAGACATACCCCAAGAGACTTGCAGCTGCAATTGCTGCAAAAGGTGGCTCTACAAAGTATTGACTTTGGGGGGGGTGAATAGTTATGCACGGTCAGGTTTTCTGTTTTTTTGTCTTGTTTCTTGTTTGTTTCACAATAAAAAATATGTATTCAAAGTGGTAGGCATGTTGTGTAAATCAAATGATACAAACCCCCCAAAAATCCATTTTATTTCCAGGTTGTAAGGCAACAAAATAGGAAAAATGCCAAAGGGGGCGAATATTTTCACAAGCCACTGTATAATCATCCAGTCATATCTCACCTCAGACTATCCATGTGAAAACAAACAGCAGATACATGCATCCAGTCATCTCATCATCATCATCATCAGTCCATCCATGTATAGAGGTCAGAGGTCAGATCATTCCAGTCTACTGAGCAGTTGGCATCCCTGATCAATAAAACAAAAATAAATCAATAAATGCACCATTTATCTACCATTTATTTAGATGATATATTTCATGTGACATTTTGAATCATTCTCTAATTAATAAATCTGCACAGAAAATACCAGAATTGCAGTCACCTGTTCACCTGTTAACCTGTTCACCTGTTCACCTGTTAACCTGTTCACCTGTTAACCTGTTCACCTGTTAACCTGTTCACCTGTTAACATAATAGTATATGAACTTTGTTTCAAGATGTTTCGAGACATCTTAAGATGAAGGTGGTGATGGCTGGCCTATCAGAGACATGATCCATTCTCTCTTTCTGATCCCCCATGGACTCCATGGGTAACTGAATAAAAGTAACATTTAGATATTAGGTACATAGTTTATCAGTAGGCCCCTACTAATGACAGTTAACTGTCTGCAAATGATATCAATCTTGGTAATGCTAAAACAAGATGTCTTAACATATTTCTTAATGTTGACAAAATATGGTTTTGTCTAACATACAGTGCCTTCATAAAATATATTCTTACCCTTTGACTTTATACCACATTGTTGTTACACATTGTTTTATTCTATTTTTCTGATCACCTGACCCTTACCTTAACCCCAAACAGCATTTTTACTTTCAGAATTTATTTTGTTTTCCTTGTCAAGACATTCTGCTACACACACACACACTGATTGACTGACGAATGAAATCAGATAACAGCCCCGCCCACACCCCACCCAGCCGTCCTATAATGTATCAGCACCTACCTGAGCTGCCACATCAATGGGTTGCCATAACCACCGGGAAACCAAAGCCCGTCGTCAAGGCATCCAACTTCTTAGGCCCCACCCCTGATTTCCAATGCTGTAGTGTTTATATAGTAATTACAGTTCTTTCAGAAAGTATTCATACCGCTTGACTTATTCCACATTTTGTGTTACAGCGTGAATTCAAAATGGATTAAATCGATTTTTTCTTCTCACCCATGTACACACAATACCCCACAATGACAAAGTGAAAACATGTTTTTAGAAATATTTGCTAATTTATAAAAAAATGAAATACAGGAGTATCTAATTTACATACAGTACCAGTCAAAAGTTTGGACACACCTACTCATTCAAGGGTTTTCCTTATTTTTACTATTTTCTACATTGTAGAATAAAAACTATGAAATAACACATGGAATTATGTAGTAACCAAAAACGTGTAGCCACCCTTTGCCTTGATGACAGCTTTGCATGTCTTTGCTTCATGAGATAGTCATCTGGAATGCATTTCAATTAACAGATGTGCCTTCTTAAAAGTTAATTTGTGGAATTTCTTTCCTTCTTAATGCATTTGAGCCAATCAGTTGTGTTGTGACAAGGTGGGGGGGTATACAGAAGATAGCCCTATTTGGTAAAAGACCAAGTCCATATTATGGCAAGAACAGCTCAAATAAGCAAAGACAAATGACAGTCCATCATTACTATAAGACATGAAGGTCAGTCAATACGGAACATTTCAAGAAGTTTGAAAGTTTCTTCAAGTGCAGTCGTAAAAACCATCAAGCGCTATGATGAAACTGGCTTTCATGAGGACCGCCACAGGAATGGAAGACCCAGAGTTACCTCTGCTGCAGAGGATAAGTTCATTAGAGTTACCAGCCTCAGAAATTGCATCCTAAATAAATGCTTCACAGAGTTCAAGTCACAGACACATCTCAACATCAACTGTTCAGAGGAGACTGCGTGAATCAGGCCTTCATGGTCGAATTGCTGCAAAGAAACCACTACTAAAGGACACCAATAAGAAGAAGAGACTTGCTTGGGCCAAGAAACACGAGCAATGGACATTAGACCGGTGGAAATCTGTCTTTTGGTCCAAAATTTGAGATTTTTGGTTCCAACCGCTGTGTCTTTGTGAGACGCAGAGTAGGTGAACGGATGATCTCTGCATGTGTGGTTCCCACCGTGAAGCATGGGGGAGGTGGTGTGGGGGTGCTTTGCTGGTGACACTGTCTGTGAATTATTTAGAATTCAAGGCACACTTAACCAGCATGGCTTCCACAGCATTCTGCAGCGATACGCCATCCCATCTGGTTTGGTCTTAGTGGGACTATCATTTGTTTTTCAACAGGACAATGACTCCAACACACCTCCAGGCTGTGTAAGGGCTATTTTACCAAGAAGGAGAGTGATGGAGTGCTGCATCAGATGACCTGGCCTCCACAATCACCCGACCTCAACCCAATTGAGATGGTTTGGGATGAGTTGGACCGCAGAGTGAAGGAAAAGCATCCAACAAGTGCTCAGCATATGTGGGAACTCCTTCAAGACTGTTGGAAAAGCATTCCAGGTGAAGCTGGTTGAGAGAATGCCAAGAGTGTGCAAAGCTGTTATCAAGGCAAAGGATGGCTATTTGAAGAATCTCAAATATAGAATATATTTTGAGTTGTTTAACACTTTTTTGGTAACTACATGATCCTACAGACACCCGACAAGGCCCAAATCACCGTCATTCGCAGGAGAAAGATATATTGTGGACGTAGGTCGGGGTGCCTTGTAAGGATCCGACGGCGAGCGAGTAAACTGCCTCTTCCATCAATCCTATTAGCCAATCTTCAATCATTGGAGAACAAATTGGATGACCTAAGATTATGGTTATCCTACCAACGGGACATTAAAAACTGTAATATCTTATGTTTCACCGAGTCGTGGCTGAACGATGACATGGACAACATACAGCTAGCGGGCTATACGCTACATCGGCAGGATAGAACGGCTGACTCCGGTAAGACAAGGGGTGGCGGTCTGTGTATATTTGTAAACAACAGCTGGTGCACAAAATCAAATACTAAGGAAGTCTCGAGGTTTTGCTCACCTGAGGTAGAGTATCTTATGATAAGCTGTAGACCACACTATTTACCAAGAGAGTTTTCATCTATATTTTTCATAGCTGTCTATTTACCACCACAAACCAATGCTGGCATTAAGATTGCACTCAATGAGCTGTATAAGGCCATAACTAAACAGGAAAACGCTCATCCAGAGGCAGCGCTCCTAGTGGCCGGGGACTTTAATGCAGGGAAACTTAAATTCGTTCTACCTAATTTCTACCAGCATGTTAAATGTGCAACCAGAGGAAAAAAACTCTAGACCACCTTTACTCCACACACAGAGACGCATACAAAGCTCTCCCTCGCCCTCCATTTGGCAAATCTGACCATAACTCTATCCTCCTGATTCCTGCTTATAAGCAAAAACTAAAGCAGGAAGCACCAGTGACTCGGTTAATAAAAAAGTGGTCAGATGACGCAGATGCTAAGCTACAGGACTGTTTTGCTAGCACAGACTGGAACATGTTCCAGGATTCTTCAGATAGCATTGAGGAGTACCCCACATCAGTCACTGACTTCATCAATAAGTGCATTGATGACGTCGTCCCCACAGTGACCGTACGTACATACCCCAACCAGAAGCCATGGATTACAGGCAACATCCGCACTGAGCTAAAGGGGTGCTGCCGCTTAACCCGGACGCTTATAAGAAATCCCGCTATGCCCTCCGACGAACCATCAAACAGGCAAAGAGTCAATACAGGACTAAGATTGAATCGTACTACACCGGCTCTGATGCTAATCGGATGTGGCAGGGCTTGAAAACTATTACAGACTACAAAGGGAAGCACAGCCGCGAGCTGCCCAGTGACACAAGACTTCCAAACGAGCTAAACCACTTCTATGCTCGCTTCGAGGCAAGCAACACTGAAGCATGCATGAAAGCACCAGCTGTTCCGGATGACTATGTGATCATGCTCTCTGTAGCCGATGTGAGTAAGACTTTTAAGCAAGTCAACATTCACAAGGCCGCAGGGCCAGACGGATTACCAGGACGTGTACTCCGAGCATGTGCTGACCAACTGGCAAATGTCTTCAACGACATTTTCAACATGTCCCTGACTGAGTCTGTAATACCAACATATTTCAAGCAGACCACCATAGACCCCGTGCCCAAGGACACTAAGATAACCTGCCTAAATGACAACGGACCCGTAGCACTGACGTCTGTAGCCATGAAGTGCTTTGAAAGGCTGGTCATGGCTCACATCAACAGCATTATCCCAGAAACCCTAGACCCACTCCAATTTGCATACCGCCCCAACAGATCCACAGATGATGCAATCGCTATTGCACTCCACACTGCCATTTCCCACCTGGACAAGCGGAACACCTAAGTGAGAATGCTATTCATTGACTACAGCTCAGCGTTCAACACCATAGTACCCTCAAAGCTCATCACTAAGCTAAGGATCCTGGGACTAAACACCTCCCTCTGCAACTGGATCCTGGACTTCCTGACGGGCCGCCCCCAGGTGGTAAGGGTAGGTAACAACACATCTGCCACACTGATCCTCAACACGGGGGCCCCTCAGGGGTGCGTGCTCAGTCCCCTCCTGTACTCCCTGTTCACCGGCACGACTCCAACACCCTCATTAAGTTTGCAGATGACACAGCAGTGGTAGGCCTGATCACCGACAACGATGAGACAGCCTATAGGGAGGAAGTCAGAGACCTGGCCGTGTGGTGCCAGGATAACAACCTCTCCCTCAACGTGACCAAGACAAAGGAGATGATTGTGGACTACAGGGAAAAAAAGAGGACTGAGCATGCCCCCATTCTCATCGACGGGGCTCTCCAAAACTATTGAGCGTGCCGTCTTTAGCCAACTCTCTTGCTATCTTTCTCAGATTGACCTTCTTGATCCAAACCAGTCAGGTTTCAAGACTGGTCATTCAACTGAGACTGCTCTTCTCTGTGTCACGGAGGCTCTCCGCACTGCTAAAGCTAACTCTCTCTCCTCTGCTCTCGTCCTTCTAGACCTGTCTGCTGCCTTTGATACTGTGAACCATCAGATCCTCCTCTCCACCCTCTCCGAGCTGGGCATCTCCGGCGCGGCTCACTCTTGGATTGCGTCCTACCTGACCGGTCGCTCCTATCAAGTGGTGGATGCGAGAAGCTGTCTCCGCACCACGTGCTCTCACCATTGGTGTCCCCCAGGGCTCAGTTCTAGGCCCTCTCCTATTCTCGCTATACACCAAGTCACTTGGCTCTGTCATATCCTCACATGGCCTCTCCTATCATTTCTACGCAGACGACACACAACTAATCTTCTCCTTTCCCCTTTCTGATAACCAGGTGGCGAATCGCATCTCTGCATGTCTGGCAGACATATCAGTGTGGATGACGGATCACCACCTCAAGCTGAACCTCGGCAAGACGGAGCTGCTCTTCCTCCCGGGGAAGGACTGCCCGTTCCAGGATCTCGCCATCACGGTTGACAACTCCGTTGTGTCCTCCTCCCAGAGTGCGAAGAGCCTTGGCGTGACCCTGGACAACACCTTGTCGTTCTCCGCTAACATCAAGGCGGTGACCCGATCCTGTAGGTTCATGCTCTACAACATTCGGAGAGTACGACCCTGCCTTACACAGGAAGCGGCACAGGTCCTAATCCAGGCACTTGTCATCTCCCGTCTGGATTACTGCAACTCGCTGTTGGCTGGGCTCCCTGCCTGTGCCATTAAACCCCTACAACTCATCCAGAATGCCGCAGCCCGTCTGGTGTTCAACCTTCCCAAGTTCTCTCACGTCACCCCGCTCCTTCGCACACTCCACTGGCTTCCAGTTGAAGCTCGCATCTGCTACAAGACCAGGGGCGGCAGGTAGCTTAGTGGTTAAGAGCGTTGTGCCAGTAACCGAAAGGTCGCTGGTTCTAATCCCCGAGCCGACTTGGTGAAAAATCTGTTGATGTGCCCTTGAGCAAGGCACTTAACCCTAATTGCTCCTGTAAGTCGCTCTGGATAAGAGCGTCTGCTAAATGACTAAAATGTAAAAATGTAAATGTAATGGTGCTTGCCTACGGAGCTGTGAGGGGAACGGCACCTCCGTACCTTCAGGCTCTGATCAGTCCCTACACCCAAACGAGGGCATTGCGTTCATCCACCTCTGGCCTGCTGGCCCCCCTACCTCTGCGGAAGCACAGTTCCCGCTCAGCCCAGTCAAAACTGTTCGCTGCTCTGGCACCCCAATGGTGGAACAAGCTCCCTCACGACGCCAGGACAGCGGAGTCACTCACCACCTTCCGGAGACACTTGAAACCCCACCTCTTTAAGGAATAACTGGGATATGATAAAGTAATCCTTCTACTCCCCCTTACACCCCCCCCCCCCCCAAAAAAAAATATATATACATATTGTAAAGTGGTTATCCCACTGGCTATAAGGTGAATGCACCAATTTGTAAGTCGCTCTGGATAAGAGTGTCTGCTAAATGACGTAGGTTGTGGTGGCAGCTGCAGAGAGGTATTTGCGTGTGCGAGACTTGACATCAGAAGAGTTACAGTGTGTGTTAAGTGGTGATGTCCCATCCTTTCAGGCATGAAGTAGGAATAAATATATTTAAATAGTGGATGGAGTAGGGTGATAATTCCATCTTGCGCCATCTTCTCCCACTGCCTGCCACTGGGCTTCCTCTCATCACCATATTTGGTAGTGAGTGGAAACGCCTACCGGATGATTCACATTTATACTTCCGGTGAAATATCTGTCTCATTGTTCTATCTGTGGTATCAAGTGTGAGAAGGACCCGTTTACAATTTAGAGAAGATACGAAAGAGCGCCGTTAAGAAATATGTAAAAAAATATGAATTAATTTTTGTTTAATTAGTCAAAAAGTTGCATTTTTGTACATATTTAGTGAGATTTAATGATATTATCTCCTGTTTAAGGTAAAAATAGCTTTGATACCTCATGATTTTTCTAAATTTAAAACAGGCTTCTCTTAGGACAACCAAAACCCTTTTTGGGTCCTGAGAACACGAGCGGGTTTGTAATCAGCAGCTGAATCAGACAGAGCGACAGACCGACAGGGTGACAGACCGACAGACCGACAGACCGACAGACCAGCTGTGCCGGGAGATAGATTTAAGTTACAGGTAAAGAACGTTAGTTACACTAACAAACTTTAATGCAACATTGGGATACAATTATCTACAAGTAGTAACAATGTCTGCCCAGCCACATGCTACCAGGAACTTGCTAGATTCATTTAACTATCTAGCTACGTAATTTATGCTAGTTAGCTAGCTAATTAACCGTAATCTGTATTTAGTGTGTTTTTTATGTGATGTTGGGTGGTTGTGAATGAATGATGCCCCGCTAGTGTTGGTGTGTACAGGGTTATAGAGAGACACTCTGCCCTTGTCATTCTCTGGAGGGGGATCTGGGTGAAGGGTCACCGCTGGGATGGGGGCGGGGCTGGCTGGTTAAATCCTATACCTCAGTGGTTAAATCACTCTGTCATCATAATCACAATTATATCTATAACACAGTAATATCATCATCACATTATAGAAACTACAGGCTAGAACACCGTTCTCGACAGTTACCAAGTAGCTTTAACCGCAACATGCGCCAGTGTATAGAGAGGCTACTGCGTCAGGTTATTTTCAATGTGTCGTGTTTATGTCGGCTGTAGGTCCAAGATACTGGATTACTGTACTTCCTACTCTATTGAAATGGAGAACATTGTTTGTGTTGACAGATAAAATGGCGTCCATGTTGATGAACTCTCTACGGCGCTGTCCCCCAGTCAACCCTGCTTGGGCCGTACATTATGGTGAGACACACACACACCAGGGATTCGGACAAGTGACCGGCAACATTTGAATTAATCGGACATTTACCGGACCCATATGCATTGGGTGCATAACCCATTAGGGCATTCATGCAATTCGTTGGAAAACACCATTCTAAACAGCACACCTGCTGCAATCAGGTCCATATGTGACAGAGATTAAAATCTCTGTTAGAAATAGTTGAAGATGGGGAATAAAGATGCAACAACTAGGATTGGTTGTTAATATGACTAGCATGGGTTGTTAATATGACTAGCATGGGTTGTTAATATGACTAGCATGGGTTGTTAATATGACTAGCATGGGTTGTTAATATGACTAGCATGGGTTGTTAAAGATGGACTATGTAGAAATCGCGCTGCCATTTCCTGGTTGCAAAAATTGTGATGGTTCACTTAATTTCAGTTTGTGACAAAACAAGCAATTATATTGTAGAGGATCATTGTACCATCTAAACCGCTGTGAAATATATTTTCCAAAACCAAAAATATTGTATTTTCAGCTGGTTGATGCTGGAGTAGAAAACCGATAGTAAAAGATGCCAAAACTAAACTTAAAGGAAAAATCCACCCAAAACCACTAATTCTTATTAATTTACAGTGTTACATAACACAAATTTACATTTTAGTCATTTAGCAGACGCTCTTATCCAGAGCGACTTACAGTTAGTGAGTGCATTTCATACTGGCCCCCCGTGGGAATCGAACCCACAACCCTGGCGTTGCAAACGCCATGCTCTACCAACTGAGCTATATCCCTGCCGGCCATTCCCTCCCCTACCCTGGAGGACGCTGGGCCAATTGTGCGCCGCCCCATGGGTCTCCCGGTCGCGGCCGGCTACGACAGATCCTGGATTCGAACCAGGATCTCTAGTGGCACAGCTAGCACTGCGATGCACTACCTTTCACCACTGCGCCACTCGGCAAGAAAATATGTGAGAACAATATTTTTTGTTAACAAATGTTTCATTTTGGCCTTATATACTGAACAAAAATGTAAATGAAACAATTTTAAAGATTTTACTGAGTTACAGTTCATAAAAGGAAATCAGTCAATTGTAATAAATAAATTAGGCCTTAATCTATGGATTTCACATGACTGGGCAGTGGTGCAGCCGTGGGTGGGCCTAGGAGGGCATAGGCCCACCCACTGGGGAGCCAGGCCCAGCCAATCGGAATGAGTTCTTCCTCACACAAGGGATTTATTACAGACAGTAATGCTCCACAGCACCCCTCACCCCCCCTCAGACAATCCCGCAGGTGAAGAAGCCGGATTTGGAGGGCCTGAGCTGGCGTGGTTACACGTGGTCTGGGGAGGTCCTGAGCTGGCGTGGTTACACGTGGTCTGGGGAGGTCCTGGGCTGGCGTGGTTACACGTGGTCTGGGGAGGTCCTGGGCTGGCGTGGTTACACGTGGTCTGGGGAGGTCCTGGGCTGGCGTGGTTACACGTGGTCTGCGGTTGTGAGGACGGTTGGATGTACTGCCAAATTCTCTAAAATGATGTTGGAGGCAGCTAATGGGAGAGAAATTAACATTCAATTCTCTGGCAACAGCTCTGGTGGACATTCCTGCTGTCAGCATGCCAATTGCACGCTCCCTCAACTTGAGACATCTGTGGCATTGTGTTGTGTGACAAAACTGCACACTTTAAAGTGGCCTTTTATTGTCCCCAGCACAAGGTGCACCTGTGTAATGATCATGCTGTTTAATCATCTTCTTGATATGCCACACCTGTCAGGTGGATGGATTATCTTGGCAAAGGCGAAATGCTCACTAACAGAGATGTAAACAAATTTCTTCACAACATTTGAGATAAATAAGCTTTTCGTGCGTATGGAACATTTCTGGAATTTTTTATTTTAGCTCATGAAACATGGGACCAACACTTTACATGTTCAGTGTAGTAAGGTTGGTAGCAACATATGAAAACCGTTGTGAAAATCTGTTGCAGTTCAAATCGACTACAAAACCCACAATGCATTGCTCTCTATGGGCTAGCTAGCTAGGTAGCTAGCTAGCAAACGTAGCTACACACAATACTGAAGTCAATATCAGCATGTGAAGTAGGTAGTTAGCTGTAAAATCACCTAAACAAACTGCACTATCAATTTAGGAGTCTACAATCTCACCATGTTCAACCTGCCGATCGATTGTGGAGTCTGACATTAATGTCCTGAAGGGCAGGCAGTGTGTCCCCAGTGATGTGTTGGGCAGACCGCACCACCCTCTGGAGAGCCCTGCGGTTGCGGGCGGTGCAGTTGCCGTATCAGGCGGTGATACAGACCGACAGGATGCTCTCAATGGTGCATCTGTAAAAGTTTGAGGGTCTTAGGTGCCAAGACACATTTCTTCAGCCTCCTGAGGTTGAAGAGGCGCTTTTGCGCTGCCTTCACCACACTGTCTGCGTGGGTGGACCATTTCAGATTGTCAGTGATGTGTAAGCAGAGGAACTTAAAGCTTTTCACCTTCTCAACTGCGGCCCCGTGGATGGGGGCTTGCTCCCTCTGATGTCTCCTGAAGTCCATGATCAGCTCCTTCATTTTGTTGACGTTGAGTGAGAGGTTATTTTCCTGGCACCACTCTGCCAGGGCCCTCACCTCCTCCCTGAAGGCGGTCTCGTCATTGTTGGTAATCAGGCCTACTACTGTTGTGTCATCTGCGAACTTGATGATTGAGTTGGAGGCGTGCTTGGCCACGCAGTCATGGGGAATAGGGAATACAGGAGGGGGCTGAGAACGCACCCTCGTGGGGTCCCAGTGTTGAGGATCAGCGTAGTGGAGGTGTTGTTGCCTTCACCATCACCACCTGGGGGTGGCCTGTCTCGTGTTTGAGCCGTTGAATTGCGACTCCACTTTGTCACTGTACTGACGATTTGCCTGTTTGATGGCCTTA
Source organism: Coregonus lavaretus (assembly GCF_964263955.1). Lineage (NCBI taxonomy): Eukaryota > Metazoa > Chordata > Actinopteri > Salmoniformes > Salmonidae > Coregonus > Coregonus lavaretus. The sequence goes on from NW_028160904.1 coordinate 316,562, forward strand.
TGGAGGGCATAGCTGGACTGTTTATATTCAATCATATTCCCAGTCACCACTCATTGGTCACTCACCAATTGGCCACTCACCGAGTCATTGCTCGCACACGCTTTTTCAGTTCTGCCCACACATTTTCTATAGGATTGAGGTCAGGGCTTTGTGATGGCGACTCCAATACCTTGACTTTGTTGTCCTTAAGCCATTTTGCCACAACTTTGGAAGTATGCTTGGGGTCATTGTCCATTTGGAAGACCCATTTGCGACCAAGCTTTAACTTCCTGACTGATGTCTTGAGATGTTGCTTCAATATATCCACATTTTCCTTCCTCATGATGCCATCTATTTTGTGAAGTGCACCAGTCCCTCCTGCAGCAAAGCACCCCCACAGCATGATGCTGCCACCCCCGTGCTTCACGGTTGGGATGGTGTTCTTCGGCTTGCAAGCACCCCCTTTTTCCTCCAAACATAACGATGGTCATTATGGCCAAACCGTTCTATTTTTGTTTCATCAGACCAGAGGACATTTCTCAAAAAAGTATGTTCTTTGTCCCCATGTGCAGCTCCTTCAGGGTTATCTTTGGTCTCTTTGTTGCCTCTGATTAATGCCCTCCTTGCCTGGTCTGTGAGTTTTGGTGGGCGGCCCTCTCTTGGCAGGTTTGTTGTGGTGCCATATTCTTTCAATTTTTTAATAATGGATTTAATGGTGCTCTGTGGGATGTTCAAAGTTTAGGATATTTTTTTATAACCCAACCCTGATCTGTACTTCTCCACAACTTTGTCCCTGACCTGTTTGGAGAGCTCCTTGGTCTTCATGGTGCCGCTTGCTTGGTGGTGCCCTTTGCTTAGTGGTGTTGCAGACTCTGGGGCCTTTCAGAACAGGTGTATATAAACTCAGTAAAACAAGAAATTTCCCTTTTTTCAGGCCCCTGTCTTTCAAAGATAATTTGTAAAAATCCAAGTAACTTCACAGATCTTCATTGTAAAGGGTTTAAACACTGTTTCCCATGCTTGTTTAATGAACCATAAACAATTAATGAACATGCACCTGTGGAACGGTCGTTAAGACACTACAGCTTACAGACGGTAGACAATTAAGGTCACTGTTATGAAAACTTAGGACACTAAAGAGGCCTTTCTACTGACTCTGAAAATCGGTACATCCGATCATCACACCTGTGGGACAGGTACAGGATGGCAACAGCAACTGCCCGAGTTACACCAGGAACGCACAATCCCTCCATCAGTGCTCAGACTGTCCGCAATAGGCTGAGAGAGGCTGGACTGAGGGCTTGTAGGCCTGTTTTCCTCACCAGACATCACCGGCAACAACGTCGCCTATGGGCACAAACCCACCGTCGCTGGACCAGACGGGACTGGCAAAAAGTGCTCTTCACTGACGTGTCACGGTTTTGTCTCACCAGGGGTGATGGTCAGATTCGCGTTTGTATCGTCGAAGGAATGAGCATTACACAGAGGCCTGAACTCTGGAGCGGGATCGATTTGCAGGTGGAGGGTCCGTCATGGTCTGGAGCGGTGTGTCACAGCATCATCGGACTGAGCTTGTTGTCATTGCAGGCAATCTCAACGCTGTGCGTTACAGGGAAGACATCCTCTTCCCTCATGTGGTACCCTTCCTGCAGGCTCATCCTGACATTACATTTACATTTAACATTTACATTTAAGTCATTTAGCAGACGCTCTTATCCAGAGCGACTTACAGTTAGTGAATACATATTTTTTTTATACTGGCCCCCCGTGGGACTCGAACCCACAACCCTGGCGTTGCAAACGCCATGCTCTACCAACTGAGCTACATCCCTGCCGGCCATTCCCTCCCCTACCCTGGACGACGCTAGGCCAATTGTGCGCCGCCCATGAGTCTCCCGGTCGCGGCCGGCTGCGACAGAGCCTG